>NC_139992.1:40907243-40982243 GCF_964263955.1 Coregonus lavaretus | reverse complement strand
TTGCATAGCACACGGCTACCGGGGAGCAAAGCCCTGGACACAATACATGGCTCACACACGTGCCTGCTCAAACACACACACATGCTTGCTCAAACACACACACACACACACACACACACACACACACACACACACACAAACAAACACAGATTAAATCTGGCCTGACTATTGCAGAGCTCTCTCTTTGATGAGTGAAGGAGCCAAGAGTCTGGATGCTGGATTAAGATGGCTGCATCAGATTTACACACACACACACACACACACACACACACACACACACACTCCCCAGGGGGCTTAACCCTGATCTTATTCATTTACATTGAGTAGTCTTTTTAAGCGGTCGGACAAAGGATCCCCTCTACAATGGTTAAAAAGTCCAACTCTTATATTACAGATTAAAAACAAACACTTAGTCATCTGAGAGGGGCCCTTTCTCTCACACACTTTGGGGCCAGGGAGATTGGCCCTTTAATAAATTATATGGTGGGCCAAAAAAAGACCCGGGCCATCAGAACCAATAGAGGGGTAGTGTGATTAGTGTTGTGTTTCAACATGGAAAGAGATCTGGATTATTTGTCACAGGTATTGTTTATGGAAGCTGACACCATTTGGTGTTATTGAAGTGATGGAGACTGGATTCTTGTGGGCTGAGTAATTGGAAGTCTGTGTAAAGGAAAGTGAAACATTGAGTAGCTAAGTGAACCAGAACTTTCATGCACATACACACGCACACACACAACTGTCAAAGTGTGGTTAGGGAGAGGCATGTGGAGGGCGTAACCGGCAGTAACTGAGGCGTTGTTTTACGGAAAAGCCAGTAGGATTACCTGTAAATAAGAGTGTCAATGAGAGTATCCCACTGATCCCTCACACACGCAGCAATCATTTAACACTCACACCTGTAATTAGTGCTGCTGACAGCAAGGTTAGGCTACTTCTATCGGCCCATTGTCAGTGTCTGAGAGAGAGAGAAAATAGTGTTTCAACACACAGCAGGTGAAAGGAGAGGAGACTATTGAGCTGTTGGTACAGACCAGATTCTCCTACTCCATCTCGTTCTGTCACAATCACAATAGATACAAAAACAATATGATATGAATGATGCCCAGTGCCTTGGATTGGGAGAAGAGAGAGAGATAAAGAGAGAGTGAGGGAGAAAGAATGTATGTCTCTTGTACAGTGACCTCAGTCAGACAATGCCATGAGCCAAACAGAGCCTGGGCACAAAGGACTGGGCGTCAATGAAGGGAAACTCACCTAAATATGATATCAGACACAGACACACTAAAGGATTTACTACAAACCTCCCAGTGTGACTCAAAGACATCTTCCATCTTTTACAAAAAGGGCTTTTTGTTCCCAGTTCAGGATGATCCACTCATCCAACCACCATGACTATCAGACTAAAGAGAGAGAGAGAGAGAGAGAGAGACTGCCAAGCTCTCTGCACCTCATCATTGCCCCGAGCGCAGATTTAGACGTCCGTTATTGTGCGAGCTGCGTTTCACATGTTTATTGTCTTCTCAGACCCATTCACCAGAGCCCTGCATTACTCTGCAGATTCCTTCTTTACCAGAGGAGTTCACCACTGACAGAGAGAGAGAAGAGAGTGAGCAAAGAGAGCATGAGAGAAGAGAGAAATTCTGCCAGCTTCACTCAGTCCCTTAGTAATGTCTGCATTTGCCAATACAAAACTTGAAACTTGAACTACTCTTGAAAAATCGAGCTTATTGTCACGACTTCCTCCGAAGCTGCCTCCTCTCCTTGTTCGGGCAGGCTTCGGCGTTCATTGTCACCGGCCTTCTAGCCACTGCCGCTCCATATCTCATCATTTCATTTGTTTTGTCTTGTCTATTACACACACCTGGTTCATATCCCCTCATTAGTACATGTATAAGTGTTCCCTCTGCCCCCCTTGTCCTTGTGGGTGATTGTTTAATGTGAGGAGAGAGTAGTTCGGTTGAGCTACGTGTATTTTGTATTACCAGGGTATATTTTCCCTGTGTGCATGTTTTGTTCCAGTGCGCCAGTTTTGCACACTGGACTGTTTGACGCTATCCAGCGTAACTCTGTACTACGGAATAAACTCTGTATTCTGTGAATTACCCTCCTGAGCCTGACTCCTTCAAATCACCTATCACAGAATCACCCACCCGCTATGGAGTCAGCGGGAGAGGAGCGCATGCCTGGAGTCGTGGCACGGGTCCAGGAGCATTTGACGATGCTAGCCAGCTTGGGAGAAGCGATGGATCGGGTTCTCCAGGTCGTCCAACGCCTGGAGAGGAGAGAACCCGATCTGTCGAGACCAGCTGGGCGACAGGATCCAGCCACCCACACCCCAGCACCCAGAGGGATCCATATATCCCGACCAAGGGAGTTCGACGGGACAGCTGCTCTCTGCCAGGGATTCCTCCTCCAACTAGAGCTCTATTATTCCAGCATCAGCTCGGCCCCATCGGAGCGGGAGAAGGTGTCCGCCCTCGTCTCCTGGGAAAGCCCTGGAGTGGGCCAACGCGGTCTGGAATGAAGGAGGAGCCGCGTTGGACAACTACGGGGAGTTCGCTCGCCTCTTTCGGGCTGTCTTCGATCACCCGCCTGAGGGTTGAGAGGCGGGCAAGCGGCTGGTCCACCTGAGGCACGGGACGAGGACTGCGCAGGACTTCGCCCTGGAGTTCCGGACTCTAGCAGCTGGGTCCGGGTGGAACGAGCGGGCCCTCATCGACCACTTCCGGTGCCATCTGCGGGAGGACGTCTGAAGGGAGCTAGCCTGCCGGGACCCATGTTGTCCTTCACACAACTGCTGGACATGGCCATCAGCTTGGACAACCTGCTGGCGGCCAGAGGACGTCCTGGAGGGGGTCTGCCTGTTCCAACCCCGCCCGACTCGGATCACGAGCTGATGGAGTTGGGTGCAGAACGACAGCGCCAGTGTCACTCTGGTGGCACGAAGGGACATTACACCGCACGATGTCGTCAGCGTTCTTTTGGGTCTGGAGGCAGCAGGCAGGGCACTCTCGCGTCACCCTAGGTATCGAACACCCACACTCGTTCAGAGCCCTCTGCTGTGCACTGTACCCTACCCATCCACTTTCCTGATCACATTGTAGTGTTTCTGTTGGTGCAACCACGGTGGAAAGTCCAGACAGTACCTCCACCGTGCGCATTCCCCCCGAATACCTCGATTTGGCGCACACATTTTCCAAAACGCAGGCGACCAAGTTACCACCTCATCAGGCGGGGGATTGCGCGATAAACCTCTGGGTAGACGATGTGCCTCCCAGGAGTCATGTGTATCCCCTGTCACAGGCTGAAAAGGAGGCTATGGAAAAGTACGTCACCGAGTCCCTGCGCCAGGTGTTTATACGTTCCTCAACTTCACCCGCCTCCTTGAGTTTCTTTTTTGTGAAGAAGAAAGACGGCGGTCTGCACCCTTGCTTTGATTATCGATCACTGAACAAGGAGACGATACGATTTAGTTATCCTCTCCCCCTCATTCCTTCAGTGATCGAGTCAATGCATGGGTCGTGCTTCTTCACCAAATTAGATTGGGTGCATGTCCGAGAGGGGGATGAGTGAAAAACAGCATTCAGCACAACCACAGGGCATTATGAATACCTGGTGATGCCCTACGGTTTGATGAATGCTCCATCCGTCTTCCAGTCCTTTGTGAACGAGGTGTTTCGGGACATGCTTGGTCGTGGTGAAGTGGTCTACATCGATGACATTCTGATATATTCCACTACGTGCGCCGAGCATGTGTCCCTGGTTTGCAAAGTGCTGGCCCGACTGTTGGGAAATGACCTTTATGCCAAGGCAGAAAAGTGTCTGTTTTTCCAGCAGTCCTTCTCATTCCTCGGATACCGCATTACCACCTCAGGTGTGGAGATGGAGGGAGATCGCATTTCAGCCGTGTGTAATTGGCCGACTCCAACCACGGTTAAGGAGGTGCAGCGCTTTATTGGCTTTGCCAACTACTATCGGAGGTTTATCCAGGGCTTTGGCAAGGTCGCAGCTCCCATTACATCTCTGTTGAAGGGTGGGCCATCCCGGCTCTGCTGGTCTGCTGAGGCTGACAGGGCCTTCAGTAACCTGAGGGGTCTGTTCACCTCAGCCCCGGTACTGGCCCACCCCGATCCATCACTACCGTTCGTAGTGGAGGTGGATGCGTCCGAGGTAGGGATAGGCGCTGTCCTATCTCAATGCTCAGGCACGCCACCCAAGCTCTGCCCCTGAGCCTTCTTCTCCAAGAAGCTCAGCCCGGCGGAGCAGAACTACGACGTTGGTGATCGGGAGCTGTTGGCTGTTGTACGAGCCCTGACCGTGTGGAGGCACTGGCTCGAAGGGGCGAAACACCCTTTCCTCGTCTGGACGGACCACCGTAACCTGGAGTACATGCGGGCAGCGAGAAGGCTGAATCCTCGCCAGTCCAGATGGGCCCTATTCTTCACCCGGTTTGATTTCACTCTATCATACATCCCGGGTACGAAGAACGTGAAGGCAGGCACACTGACACGGCTGTATGACACAGATGAGAGGCCCAGAGACAACACCCCCATACTCCGGGCCTCCTGCATTGTGGCGCCAGTAGTATGGGCGATGGACACGGATATAGAGCAGGCGTTACGCACAGAGCCATCTCCACCTCAGTGTTCAGCTGGGCTGCAGTACATGCCTGCTCTTGTCTGTGACCGTCTGATCTAATGGGCACACACGTCACCTTCCTCTGGTCATCCAGGTATCGGTCGTACAGTGCGCTGCCTGACCGGAAAGTACTGGTGGCCTACTTTGGCTAAGGACGTGAGGGTGTATGTCTCCTTCTGCTCGGTGTGCGCCCAGAGTAAGGCACCTAGGCACCTCCCAGCGGGTAAGTTACAGCCTTTACCATTTCCACAACGACCATGGTCTCACCTTAGTATTGATTTCCTTACTGATCTTCCCCTCTCTCAAGGTAACACCACCACCCTGGTCGTTGTGGACCGCTTTTCCAAGGCCTGCCGCCTCCTTCCTCTGCCCGGTCTCCCCACGGCCCTGCAGACTGCGGAGGCCCTGTTTACACACGTCTTCTGGCACTACCAGAGGATATAGTGTCTGACCGGGGTCCCCAGTTCACATCCAAGGTCTGGAAGGCGTTCATGGAACGTCTGGTGGTTTCGGTCAGACTGACCTCTGGTTTCCAACCCGAGTCTAATGGGCAGGTGGAACGGGTAAATCAGGATGTGGGTAGGTTCCTGCAGTCCTACTGCCAGGACCGGCCGGGGGAGTGGTCGGGGGTTCTTGCCATGGGCCGAATATGCCCAGAACTCTCTCCGTCTCTCCTCCACTAACCTAACGCCATTCCAATGTGTTTTAGGTTACCAACCGGTTCTGGCACCGTGGCACCAGAGCCAGATCGAGGCTCCTGCGGTGGATGACTGGTTTCGGCGCGTAGAGGAGACGTGGGACGCTGCTCATGTCCACCTCCAACGCGCCGTGCGTCGTCAGAAGGCCAATGCTGACCGCCACTGCAGTTAGGCCCCAGTCTTCGTACCAGGTGATTGGGTCTGGCACTCGACCCGTAATCTGCTCCTCGGCCTGCCCTGCCGGAAGCTGAGCCCGCGGTTTGTGGGGCCATTCAAAGTCCTGAGGAGGATCAACAAGGTCACCTATAGGTTATTACTCCCCCATGATTATCATACTAACCCCTCGTTTCATGTTTCTCTCCTCAGGCCGGTGGTGGGTGGTCCGCTCCAGGAGTCTGAGGTGCGGGAGGTCCCTCCGCCTCCTCTGGACATCGAGGGGGCCCCGGCATACTCCGTCTGTTCCATCCTGGATTCGAGGCGTCGGGTGGGGGGCCTTCAGTACCTCGTGGAGTGGGAGGGGTATGGTCCGGAGGAACGGTGCTGGGTCCCGGTGAGGGATATCCTCGATCCCTCCCTGTTGCGGGATTTCCACCGTCGCCATGTGGCTCGCCCTGCACCGCGTCCTCCTGGTGTTGGCGCGCTGCTGGAGCTGCGCGTCAAGGGGGGGGGTACTGTCATGACTTCCTCCGAAGCTGCCTCCTCTCCTTGTTCGGGCAGGCTTCGGCGTTCGTCGTCACCGGCCTTCTAGCCACTGCCGCTCCATATCTCATCAATCCATTTGTTTTGTCTTGTCTATTAAACACACCTGGTTCATATCCCCTCATTAGTACATGTATAAGTGTTCCCTCTGCCCCCCTTGTCCTTGTGGGTGATTGTTTAATGTGAGGATAGAGTAGCTCGGTTGAGCTACATGTATTTTGTATTACCGGGGTATATTTTCCCTGTGTTCCTGTTTTGTTCCAGTGCACCTGTTTTGCGACTATTTGACGCTATCCAGCGTAACTCTGTACTACGGAATAAACTCTGTATTCTGTGAATTACCCTCATGCGCCTGACTCCTTCAAATCACCTATCACACTTATAAACAAATACATGTAGATGGATGTTTCTGGTACCAATTGGATGATAACCAAGGGGTCCAACTGACAAAGCAAATTCACGCAGCTCCCTGTAATCTAACGATGATTTGTCAGAGTAAGCTTCCAAAACCCAGTTATTTACAATCCCTGAATCATTACATCTTTATTAATTTATCAAACCTGCAAAGTACCAATGACTGAGTCAGACCTCCCACAATCTATCACACTTGAGCTCTCTCCAGGTAGTTAGTCTATCAAATGGGGAATTTAACTGTGGAAGGGGAGGGGAAGTGTGTGTGTGTGCGTGTGTGCGTGCCTGCACATATGGCTGTGTGTCTCTCTCTGTGTACTGTCTGTAACAGACCCTGGTCGGGCCTGGGTGGGTCTGATCCATCCAGTTAGTCAGGTCTAGGGCTTCTCGTTTCCGTGTGTGTGCCCCGTCCCATCAGGCAGGCTGGCGCTAGAGCTGGCACCATGCCACCCCCCAGTCTGTCTGAGAGCACAATGGGCGATCCAGTAAAACAATACAGCCACAGGAACAAGGCCCTCTTTACAGCGGCTCGACACACTATCCCCCACCACCATCCAGCCATGGCTGGAGCTGAAAGAGAGCACGGGCCGCTCCAAAACCCAGTCCTGAAATAGAGGCTAATTTCCACCCCTCCTCCTACTCAACCCCCTGAAAACACATACAGTAAACATATGGAGCACACACACACACACAATCAGTGGTGTAAAGTACTTAGGTAAAAATACTTTAAAGTACTACTTAAGTAGTTTTTGGGGTATCTGTACTTTACTTTACTATTTATATTTTTGACAACTTTTACTTTTACTTCACTACATTCCTAAAGCAAATAATGTACTTTTTACTGCATACATTTTCCCTGAAAGCCAAAAGTACTTGTTACATTTTGACAGGAAAATTGTCCAATTCACACACTTATCAAGAGAACATCCCAGGTTATCCCTACTGCCTCTGATCTGGCGGACTCACTAAACACAAATGCTTCGTTAGTAAATGATGTCTGAGTGTTGGAGTGTGCCCCTGGCTATCCGTCAATAAAAAATATATATATAATTGTGCCATCTGGTTTGCTTAATATAAGGAATTTGAAATGGTTTATACTTTTACTTTATTTTCGATACTTAAGTATATTTGAGCAATTCCATTTACTTTTGATACTTAAGTATATTTAAAACCAAATACTTTTAGACTTTTACTCAAGTAGTATTTTACTGGGTGACTTCCACTTTTACTTGAGTCATTTTCTATTATGGTATCTATACTTTTACTCAAGTATAACAATTTAGTACTTTTTCCACCACTGCACACAATGGGAACCCACAGACACACACTATGAGGAGAAAACTGACATAAAACACAATGTTATGAGTGTAGTGGAGTGGGTCGAGAGCTTTAAGTTCATCGGTGTCCATATTACTAAGGACTTAAAATGGTCCGCTCATACGCACACAGTCGTTGAAAAGATTTGGCATGGGCCCTCAAATCCTCAAAAAGTTATACAGCTGCACCACTGAGAGCATCTTGACTGGCTGCATCACTGCTTGGTATGGTAACAGCCCCGCCCTCGATCGCATGGCGCTGCAGAGGGTGGTACGGACAGTCGAGTACATCACTGGGGCTGAGTTCCCTGCCATCCAGGACCTCTATATCAGGCGGTGTGAAAGGAAGGTCCGGAAAATCGTTAAAGACTCCAGCCACCCAAGCCATAGACTGTTCTCTCTGCTTCCGCACGGCAAGCGGTACCGGTGCATCAAGTCTGACACCAACAGGCTCCTGAATAGCTTCTATCCCCAAGCTATAAGACTGCTAAATAGCTAACAGAATGGCTACACGGACTATATAAGTTGACCCTTGCATTTTATTTCAAAAAATTGCACTGTCTCTATGCACACAGAGGACTGACACTCCAACACACACATAACATGCACACAAATGTATACTGACAAATGTATACTGACACAAATGTATACTGATAAATGTATACAGTACAATCATAGTTCACACTGCTGCTGCTCTGTTTATCATATATCCTGATTCCTAGTCACCTTACCCCTATACATTACCTCTATCGATTCAGTATCCCTGCACATTGTAAATATGGTATTGGAACTGACCCTGGAACTGACCCTGTATATAGCATCATACTTTCTCATGTTCTTCTTATTTCTTATTTTTATTTATTGTGTGTTTTTGTTCTACCTTATGTTATTTTTTGGGTTACTTTGATATTTATTACTGCATTATTGGGTTTGGAGCTTGCAAGAAAGGCATTTCACTGTACTTGTGCACGTGACATTAAAACTTGAAACTTGAAACATATGCAGAGCAACACACACACACACACACAACATAGACAGGCCCTACCACACACACATACAACACACAGACAGATAACACACACACCGAGCTATGACCTGGCCCTGCGGGTCTGACAAGTGTTGGAAAGGAGCAGAGTTACCTGTCGATGCAGGCAGAGGTGCATTCCACTTGGCCACACACACACACACACACACACACGCACACACACAGCCACACACACACACACACACACACACACACACACACACACACACACACACACACACACACACACACACACACACACACACACACACACACACACACACACACAGCCACAAACACACACACATACAGCCACACACACAAACACACAGCCACACACACACACACACACACACACACACATACACACACACAAGCACACACATTTTACAGAAAGAGACAAAACAATGTTAAGTGCTTCAAGATCTGATTACGGTGCACTACAAATGCACTTTATTAATTTATCAAAAAATAAAGGGTTTTGACCACAACACCAAACATTCCTATAAAGCCTATTTCCCCAGCCTCTCTCTACCACTTTGCAGAGCTGTCACAGAACAAAAATCATGAAGCAACCAGCCACTCCACCTGCTAGCGCTGCCTGCCTTCAGACATGTACCCGTAATCGGAAATCTAATGTTACTCTTGTTTGGAGATGAAATCTCCCTCATATTTATCAAACAGAGAACCATGTCTTGGTTTTTTTCTGTTCCCCAGGGCTATGGGGGCGTATCATCAGAAATGGCTGGCACATCGGTTCATCTATCACATCTATCTACCGCCATCACACACACACTACTGGACACACGTCTGGCCAACCAAGCCACCGGATGCTCCTGCTCCGCCCTGAGAAGGACAAACCGCGCTCAGGTACATTATCGCTTATGACACATTACACCGACTGATAAGATCCCTTGAGCTGATAGCGTCACCTTGCCCCAGAAGAGGTCGGCTAAACGAGAGGGAAGACTAGCAAAGACTGCCGCTGAGTGACTTCTGAAACACACACATGACATTCTGGATGGAGGAGCATTGACTGATTGACTGGTTTGATATTAGTTTTTTTAAGGAAAAACAAAAATAAGGTTGTGCTCAGAGGAGGATGATGGGAAATGGGGTTCTGAGACATCTACGCTATAGAGTGTGTAAAGTGTGTTTTGGCAGGAATCTCATCTCCATAAGCCCCCTTTGTGTGAAAATCAGTGGCACTGACCTGAAATCCACTATGGTGACAAGCTACAGCACTGACAAACTATATATGATGTAGTATAACAGTAATTATACATAAACGTGTACAATCATTTGTCATTACTATTTAACAAGCTCTTTTCGGTCACCATAAAATAAAGAATCTCAGCCCCAACACCCTCTCCTTCCTGTCATGAGTCAGAGGTGTTGCACTCTACAGCACCAGTTCCAGATACTGTAAATGGAATGTCTCTGTCTTCCCTCTCCAATCACACCTGACTGACTCGTCTCAGTGAAGAGACAAGTGAAGAGGTGATGAGTTAAAGTGGCCCGGGGGCCTTAGCGTTTCTAAGAGTACCTACAGTTCCCCTTTTACATTTCTGATGAAGAAGAGAAAATCAGATTGGATGAAGAAGAGGGGGAGTGTGTTGAGGAAGGGTCGGTGTGTGAGCTGAGCCTGCGACTGAGAGAAAAGTTAAACTGTTCTGTTCAGCAGTTACAGGACAAGGCTCTGTCTCGGCCTCGCTGCTGTTTTTCATGTCAAATCTTGCCTCATCGGTTACACCACTTATGGAATGTTTCTCTCTGTGTGTAGTGTGTGTGTGTGTGTGTGTGTGTGTGTGTGTGTGTGTGTGTGTGTGTGTGTGTGTGTGTGTGTGTGTGTGTGTGCGTGCGTGTGTGTGCGTGTGCAGTGTTGCGGAGTTGAATATTTTTTGTAACAATGTACTAGTATGATTCAGACAGTGCAATAATAAATCTAATCAAAGTTTATTGGTTGCGTACACAGATTTAAAGATGTTAAAAACAGGTGCAGCAAAATGCTTGTGTTTCTAGCTCCAATTGCAGTAATATCTAGAAATACAATAACAATACACACATAATCCAAAAGGTAAAAAGAAAGGAATTAAGAAATATCAGAACGAGCAATATCAGAATCTGAGGAGCTAGAAGCTAGAATACGTCTTACTAAAGACAGTCCAGAGAGTTTGTAGAGAAATGGGTATTGTTGCTTTAAAGCAGGGGTGTCAAACTCATTCCATGGAGGGTCTAGTGTCTGCTGGTTTTTGGATTTTCCTTTCAATTAAGACCTAGACAACCAGGTGAGGGGAGTTCCTAACTAATCAGTGACCTTAATTCATCAATGAAGTCCAAGGGAGGAGCGAAAACCCGCAGACACTCGGCCCTCCGTGGAATGAGTTTGACACGTGCTTTAAAGAAAAAAGAACACACTGGGAAAAAATCTGATTAATGGTCATTATAGATTTTATGCAAATCCTCTTGGTGAATGTAGTAGTTGTCACGGTTTCGGCCGAGGCTGCTCCTCCTCCTTGTTCGGGCAGGCTTCGGCGGTCGTCGTCCCCGGAGTACTAGCTGCCACCGTTCGATGTTTCATGTTTGTTTGGTTTTGTCTGTTTGTACACCTGTCCCTTGTTAGTGTTTGATTTGGTTGCCTATTTAGTTTTCGTGTGTGGGGGCAGGTGTTATGTGGTATTGTTTATTGTCAAGCTGTTGCTCTTTTTGCATTACTCTCGTGTTTGTTGTTTTCCGAGAGTCCGCACTGTGTGCTCTATCTTCATTTTACGCACTGTGTGTGTTGTGCGTAATTTGTATTTTGCCTCCCGGTTGGGTTGGCTGTTCGCCTGTTTGGTGCTGCATTTTGTTAACTAATGTCTGTTGACGAACGCCCGTGTTTCCTGCGCTTGATTTCCTCACCGCATCTACACTCAGCTACTGACAGAATACCACATCACATCATGGAGTCAGCAGGAGCACCCGCGCCGACAGAGGTCATGGAGGACCGTCTTCGTGGACAGGAGGACCGGATTAACCAGATCGGTCACGCCTTGGATCGGGTGATGAACACTCTCCACCGATGGGAAAGCAGCGGGGTACCCACGCCCCCACCTACCGGACCATCCCCATCGGTCAGTCCTCCTGTCCACATTCCGGAACCCAGTGGGATTCGGCTCTCGCTCCCGAGGGCGTACGACGGCTCCGCTGCCGGGTGTCAAGGGTTCCTGCGACAGGTGGAGCTCTACCTCGCCACCGTACACCCGGCGCCCTCGGGACACGAGAGCGTCTCCGCCCTCATCTCCTGTCTCACCGGCAAGGCGTTGGAGTGGGCCAACGCCGAATGGAGGAGAATGGACGCCGCTACCATCACCTATGCGGAGTTCTCCCGCCGCTTCCGGGCCGTGTTCGACCATCCACCAGAAGGGAAGGCGGCGGGGGAGCGTCTGTTCTTCCTCCGACAGGGGATGAGGAGCACACAGGATTTTGCCCTGGAGTTCCGGACTCTAGCGGCAGATGCAGGGTGGAATGAGCGGGCCCTCATAGACCACTTCCGTTGTAGCCTCCGGGAGGACGTCCAAAGAGAGTTGGCGTGCAGGGATACCATGTTGACGTTTGACCAACTAGTCGACATGGCCATTCGGTTGGACACCCTGCTCGCTACCCGTGGACGTCCCGGATGGGGGTCGCCCATTTCACCCTCCAGCACCTCTGAGCCGAGCCCTATGGAGCTCGGAGGTGCTGGCGCTAGAGAAAGGAGGAGTAGGAACCCGAGGGGGGCCGTCCCCTGCACCAACTGTGGCCGTGGAGGGCACACCGCGGCTAGGTGTTGGGGAAGGTCCCCCGGTGGAGGTGAAGGCTCTTAAAGGGTGGTCTGCTCAGTGTGAGGGGCTGTGTCTGGGTGTTTCCATAGGGGCGACCTCGGTGGAAAGTCCGAATCTAATGCCTGCACTGCATATTCCCCCCGAGTATGAGGATTTGACACTGGTGTTTAGTAAGACTAGGGCGGCGCAGCTGCCGCCTCATAGACAGGGGGATTGTGCGATAGATCTCCAGTTAGGAGCAGCCCTCCCGCGGAGCCATGTGTATCCCTTGTCTCAAGAGGAGAGGAAGGCGATGGAAACTTACATCGCCGAGTTTTTGAGACAGGGATACATACGGGCCTCCACTTCACCCGCTTCCTCAAGCTTCTTTTTTGTGAAGAAAAAGGATGGAGGTCTGCGCCCGTGTATTGATTACCGCGGTCTCAATCAGATTACGGTGAAGTACAGCTATCCACTTCCTCTGATTGCGACTATGACGGAATCATTACACGGTGCTCAGTTCTTCACAAAATTGGATCTCAGGAGCGCATATAACTTGGTGCGCATTAGAGAGGGCGATGAATGGAAGACAGCGTTTAGCACGACCTCCGGTCATTACGAGTATCTCGTCATGCCATATGGGTTAATGAATGCTCCCTCAGTCTTCCAATCCTTCGTCGATGAGATTTTCCGGGACATGCAGGGGCAGGGAGTAGTCGTGTACATAGACGATATTCTGGTGTACAGTTCTACCCGAGCAGAGCATGTAGCCCTGGTGCGCCGAGTGTTGAGGAGGCTGTTGGAGCATGACCTATATGTCAAGGCAGAGAAATGTCTGTTCTTTCAGAAGTCGGTCTCCTTTTTGGGTTATCAGTTGTCTGCGTCAGGGGTGAAGATGGAGGTTGACCTGGTGTCAGCTGTGCGTAATTGGCAAACCCCAACCACTGTGAAAGAGGTGCAACAGTTCTTGGGTTTTGCGAATTACTACCGGAGGTTTATCCGGGGTTTTGGACAGGTGGCAGCTCCCATAACGTCTCTGTTGAAGGGGGGTCCGGTGCGCTTGCGGTGGTCAGCTGAGGCGGACAGGGCTTTTGGGAGACTGAAGGACCTGTTTACCTCGGCGCCGGTGTTGGCGGATCCGGATCCCGCTTTACCATTCCAGGTAGAGGTAGACGCGTCCGAGGCCGGTATTGGGGCCGTTCTCTCACAACGGTCTGGCACACCACCTAAACTCCGCCCCTGTGCTTTTTATTCTAAGAAGCTCAGTCCGGCGGAGCGGAATTATGACGTAGGGGACAGGGAGCTGTTAGCCGTGGTACAGGCCCTAAAGGTGTGGAGGCATTGGCTTGAGGGGGCTCAACACCCTTTCCTCATTTTGACTGACCACCGTAACCTGGAATACATCCGGGCAGCTAGGAGACTGAATCCTCGCCAGGCCCGCTGGACTATGTTTCTAGCCCGGTTTGTGTTTAAAATCACTTACATCCCTGGGTCCCAGAACGGGAAGGCAGATGCCCTGTCTCGGCGGTATGACACGGAGGAGAGGTCCGTTGAGCCCACTCCCATACTACCAAAGTCTTGTCTGGTTGCACCGGTGGTATGGGAGGTCGATGCAGAGATCGAGCGGGCGTTACGCACCGACCCAAGTCCTCCACAGTGTCCAGTGGGTCGGACGTACGTTCCGCTCGAGGTACGCGATCGCCTCATTTATTGGGCTCATACGTCCCCCTCCTCTGGACATCCAGGTATCGGCCGGACAGTTCACTGCCTTAGCACTAAGTACTGGTGGCCAACGTTAGCCAGGGATGTGAGGATTTATGTCTCCTCCTGTTCGGTGTGTGCCCAGTGTAAGGCGCCCAGACATTTGCCCAGGGGTAAGCTACAACCCCTGCCCGTTCCACAACGACCCTGGTCCCACCTCTCGGTGGATTTTGTTACAGACCTTCCCCCCTCACAGGGGAATACTACCATCCTGGTCGTTGTGGATCGGTTCTCGAAGGCCTGTCGTCTCCTTCCCATGCCGGGTCTCCCTACTGCCCTACAGACCGCTGAGGCTCTGTTTACCCATGTCTTCCGGCATTACGGGGTACCCGAGGATATAGTGTCTGATCGAGGCCCCCAGTTCACCTCCAGAGTGTGGAGAGCGTTTATGGAACGGTTGGGGGTTTCGGTGAGCCTTACCTCGGGTTACCACCCGGAGAGTAATGGGCAGGTTGAACGTGTCAACCAGGATGTGGGTAGGTTTCTGAGGTCGTATTGCCAGGGCCGGCCGGAGGAGTGGGCGAGATACGTTCCGTGGGCCGAGATGGCACAGAACTCTCTCCGCCACTCCTCCACCCAACTAACCCCTTTCCAGTGTGTGTTAGGGTACCAGCCGGTTCTGGCACCTTGGCACGAGAGCCAGATCGAGGCCCCTGCGGTGGATGAGTGGGTGCGGCGCTCGGAGGAGACATGGAACGCTGCCCACGTTCATCTGCAGCGGGCCATCCGTCGGCATAAGACGAGCGCCGATCTCCACCGCAGTGAGGGGCCTGTGTACGCACCTGGAGATCGAGTCTGGCTCTCGACCAGAAACCTGCCCCTCCGCCTGCCCTGCCGGAAGCTGGGTCGGCGGTTTGTGGGGCCATTCAAAGTCCTGAAGAGGTTGAACGAGGTGTGTTACAGGTTAGAACTGCCTATTGATTACAGGAATATTAACCCCTCGTTCCATGTGTCTCTCCTCAGGCCGGTGGTAGCTGGTCCACTCCAGGACTATGAGATAGAAGAGACTCCTCCGCCCCCGTTGGACATCGAGGGGGCTCCGGCGTACACTGTGAGGTCCATCCTTGATTCGAGACGCCGGATGGGGGGTCTCCAATATCTCGAGGAGTGGGAGGGGTACGGCCCGGAGGAGCGGTGCTGGGTGCCGAGGAGGGACATATTAGACCTGTCCCTGCTGACCGAGTTCCATCGGGGTCATCCTACGCGCCCTGCTCCGCGTCGTCCTGGTCGTCCCCGAGGCCGGGATCGGCTCACGGCTGGAGCCGCGCGTCAAGGGGGGGGGTACTGTCACGGTTTCGGCCGAGGCTGCTCCTCCTCCTTGTTCGGGCAGGCTTCGGCGGTCGTCGTCCCTGGAGTACTAGCTGCCACCGTTCGATGTTTCATGTTTGTTTGGTTTTGTCTGTTTGTACACCTGTCCCTTGTTAGTGTTTGATTTGGTTGCCTATTTAGTTTTCGTGTGTGGGGGCAGGTGTTATGTGGTATTGTTTATTGTCAAGCTGTTGCTCTTTTTGTATTACTCTCGTGTTTGTTGTTTTCCGAGAGTCCGCACTGTGTGCGCTATCTTCATTTTACGCACTGTGTGTGTTGTGCGTAATTTGTATTTTGCCTCCCGGTTGGGTTGGCTGTTCGCCTGTTTGGTGCTGCATTTTGTTAACTAAAGTCTGTTGACGAACGCCCGTGTTTCCTGCGCTTGATTTCCTCACCGCATCTACACTCAGCTACTGACAGTAGTGTTCTACAGGTTTGATCCCTATAGAAACTAGGCTTTCTACTGTCATCTGTATGAAAATGATCTAAATACACACGTGCCAAAAATCTGTCCCAATGCTTTCCACTTCAACTGCACAGTGAGTTATTAGCATGTGCATTTCACATGTCAACCATTCAGTATGTGTGTTTATGTATGTATGTGTTTGTGTGTGTATGTGTGTGTGTGTGTGTGTGTGTTTGTGGGTATGTGCGCAAGAGGACCTATAGAATACGTATGTGAATGGATTGTCTGTGTGTAAGCATGCATGTGTTTAAAACCGGAATGAAAATAGATCATGTTAATGTTGCATATACCCTGCAGCGAATAGGAAGCACATCAACCAATGACCTCTCTGCATTGCTGACTCCGATTTTAACATTCCAGTATGTACCAGTAGCTTACTCTGCTCTCATGAGTCCCTTTTCCCTCCAGCACACCTGTCCTGTTCTCGCCAGGTGTTTGTGTGTGTGTGTGTGTGTGTGTGTCTATGCTTCCCTTCATCTTGCTAGTCACAAAGGGCCCAGATTCCTCCTTTCCTTTATGTTCCCTTGTTCCAAACGCAGCAATGCAGCCACCCTCAGATTTAATCATGTTTGGTTTGCTTTGCTAAATATGAACAAGCGTCCCTCTATAGTGTCACTTCCCCTACTGGTAACCTAAATCTGAGTCACAGACCACCAAACCCACTACCACCAACCACCACCTGCACTCCTCTCACCTGACCCCTGACCCCTCCCCTTTTACACCTGTCTCCACATCGACAGCGAACAGGTAGCAAGTTGAGTGATTGTGGTCATCGTCGCGGTAGAGATTGAACTACCGTCTGGCGGTGAGCACCCGGCGACCCCCCACGACCCCACAGTTCCTCAGTCCCCAGCTCCAACCTGCTCTGTGAATGGGGCCTTAAATGGAGCCATTATCCAGTTGCACAACCTCCAACTACTGGGTCCCAGAGGGGCTCCCCTAAGGGCTGGTGGGGGTGTCCATTATGGGTCTTCAGCCAGTGTGGAGGGTGGAGGGGGAGGCGTCCATTACGGCTCTAGGGGACCTAATGGGCAGATGGCCAGATGCTTCAGGACCTGTCCCTCATATCACATCAATCCCACCTTTCTTCCCTGGTCCCTCTAACCCTCGCTAGCCCAAACCTCTGCGGTCACTCACACACTGGACCGGTCAAGCAGAGAGAGAGGAGTGGAAGAGGAGCGGGAGCGGGGAGGAGAGACCCCCCAATGCTAATGGCCAGTCAGCTGTCCAGGCTGGGCCTCTAACACACCTGTCCAGGTAGATACTCCATCTCTCACAGGTACCCTAATAAAAGCTGAAATGACATTCCAAGATACGATGCTGAGTTCAATCAGAGAGGCATATCAGACCACAGGAATGTAAGACTAGATCACTGGGACGTCCCTGTGACACATTCATGAATCACTCTGTCATCACATCTAACTGTGCCTACTGCCTACCTATGTGATGCCTGATTGACTGAGCTTTGGAATAATCTAGAATGTCTCCTGTTGATTTTGCATCATCATTACGATCATGACGCTCTTCCTAGAAGGAAACTGGAATTACCCAAAGGAGGTGGGGAAAAATCCACTTTGTTTTTAGCCGTTGGTGTGTAGTAAACACGGGTGCACATATATACACACAGGCCCTGTAGCAAGTCTGTTCACTCATACAACCATCCATGCACACACACACACACACGCACATACACAAACACTCATACTCATCCCACCCACACACACAGGCCTATTGTGAAGCCACAAAACAGAGACAACAAGCTCCTCAAAAACACCCAGGGGACACACAGTTCACTAGTCAATCAATTCACTCCCCGCAAAGAGACTGAGGCCTTCCCCACACACTCACTTTAACAGACATTTGCACACACACATACAGGCATATAAACACAGATGCAAAAACACACTATAAGACACACTTAAAAAACACACATGCATGGTAAACACATCAACACACAAGCCACACACGTACAACACTTTAACGTATGGAGCTGTGAGTAGCATTGCCCCCAGGGGACAGGCCAGCCAGCGTAGATATAGGATTACTAGGATTGACGCTTCAGTCTTTCCATTGTGGATGTTAAAATCCAATGAGGGGCCCCTAAGTGGATGCACTCACATGGAGAACCTGTTCTGGGGCCACTAATTAAATCTAAACAGCCTCTGACATTGATTTGAGAGACCATTACAGTCCCCTTATGGCCATAAGACCAAAACATTCCACTACTGTTCTGACATAGTAGAGCAGAGTAGGCTACTACTATGTCAATGGAGGAGACACAACACCTTAAAAACCTTTCAGCCAATAACATCAAGGAATGGGTGGGGGGAGGGGGGGTGAAAAAAACATGGATTACAAGAATTTAGTAAAAAAGTCTGACACAAATGTCCTTGAAACTACATCATAAAAATGACATCAGAGAGAAAGGCCCCAACACCACAACCCTAGTCAAATCTAGGCCTATAGGCATGTCTGCTGTATTTCCATTGGAAAGACAAGGTAGGCAAGGTAGACAAGCACTAACAGGAGAGTCAATGGTAAGCAATGAGGCCCCGTCACAGAGGTCCACCCATTATCATTAAGCATGCTAACCATCCATCAGAGCACATCTCTACCTGTATTTAAAGAGGAGGGGCAGAGACTAAACAGACAGTCTTCCTAGAAGTGGAGTCACAGAGGTTCAAAAGGTGAGGACTGAGGTTTGAGTATCGTTTCACAGAAAGAAACTGTAACTACCAGGGTATATTCGGGATCAGGAGGGGTGGGTGTGAGATGGTGCAAGATACGTGTTAACACTACAGAACGTTGGTGGATTCCATAGAATTACCATGAGAGAGAGGGAGAAAGATGGAGAGTGCAATAGAGAGAGTGAGAGAGAGAGAGAGAGAGAGAGAGAGAGAGAGAGAGAGAGAGAGAGAGAGAGAGAGAGAGAGAGAGAGAGAGAGAGAGAGAGTCAGAGAGAGAGAGAGAGAGAGAGAAAGAGAGAGAGAGAGAGAGTCAGAGAGAGAGATGGATAAAGTAGCAGACTCTATAGTCTCCATAGCTTTCTCATCGCTCAGAAGTAAATCATAATGGGGCAATGATTCTACGACACTAAAAACCCATTTCCTACTGCATGGATGATGATCTGTAAAAATGGGAAATCATCTGCCATTTGATCAGAATTGTGGCTAATTGATACTAATGCTGAGATATTTTTACCTCACTTGGCCACAGCAGGCATTTCATTACCCGTTTCAATTTCAGGGCATTACAAAAACAGGGGGAAGGAGGGACAAAGGGAGGGAGGAGGGAGAGAGGGAGAAACGGTAGCACTGGAGGAGAAGCACCTTCTACAGTTTCAGTCTGAGAGCTATAATTACCTGTGTACTGACAGCCCCCTGTTAAACTGCGTCACAGGAACGATTGCAAAACAGCTCTTTAAACCACTGTTCCCCGAAAAAAGCCCTTATGGGCTCTGGTCAAAGTAGTGCACTACATAGGGAATAGGGTGCGATTTGGGACCCAAACCGAGTCTAGAGAGAGCGAACTCTGGGTACTCTAGGCACTCTACCTGTCCTGTAGGACATTTGCTAATAAGCAATAAATATCCCCCCTCCCCATCCCCTTTCAGCAGAGCATCGCTGCCTGCAAGACATCCTGGTCCGGGTGATGGAGAGTTCAGTTTCCCTTCCCTGCCTGTCTGCCTCCCTGCCAGTGAGCTGAACCTTCTCTGTGCTGTTGAAGCATATAGCCTACAATACAAACAGCATGGAATACATGTGTGAAAGAGAAAATACAAAACTGGGAAGCCAGTACTTTGTTTACTGGGAGTGTTTGAGAGAGTACTAATGCAAACTTTGTGTTACTGTTGAGTGTTGACTCACAGACGGCTATTGTCCAGCTTATTGGAAATGCATCTTTAGATCTGTCATCATGAGCAAATATGAAAGCACTCATGGAACTGGTCTTATGCAAATCTGCTACAAGGAAACTGTAATATAAACACTAGACCCATTCTCTCCCAGCCTCCAAGTGAAAGAAAACAATCCCTTCCACCCCCACAGCTAATAAACGGACTCTTGCCAAACAAGATCCCAACTATAAGAGGCTGTTTCACATGAAGGTTTATGAGGCCCTCTGTTGTAGAAAAACATGTTAGCTGTTATTCAACATCCACATAATCGGCACCCAGGGAGCAGTTGTTGAGGCTTAACTGCCTTGCTCAAGGGCAGAATGGTTACTGGCCCAACGCTCTTAAGCGCTAGGCTACCTGCCGCCATAATCACACAGTGTATTCAAACAATGGGACAATGGGGAATCCCTTACGTTTGAGGACATGTCTGTTTGGGTTGGACTCTGAGTCATTGGACTGGGAGTGCTGTGTCTGCAATCTCCCCCTCCATAACACCACTCAACTCTAACAGCAGATTAATACCCACGCGTCCAAAATACAGACAATAGCAAACGGCCTGCTATCACCACCAGACGAAGCTAGCAAACGGAGAGAGCTGCAAAAACGCCTGGGCTGTCCGACTATATTTATCCAGCGGTTCTTTGGTATGTGGGACTTTTTCAGTTTTGTTTCTCAAGGTCAACAATTACAGGAACAATTTAATCAGTATGGAATTTTTAAAAAAATACCTCAGCGAAAGAGAAAGAAAGAGAGAGAGGGAGGGAGAGAGAGATAGAGAGAGAGAGAGAGAGAGGGAGCGAGGGAGCCAAAGGGGAAAACAAGTGATTAGTGAAAGGCAGGCAGACAACGGTTTAAAGAGGATGAGAAGAAAGAGAGAGAGAGTGATGGAGATAGAGTGATAAAGGTAAACTGAAGAGGGAGAAAAGCGAGAGAGATGGGGAAACAGGCCAAAGAGGAAATCTCTGGGAAATTCTGTGGGAGTATTTTCAAGCTTTTCTCCCCATCCACCTTTCTCTCTCTCTCGCTCTCTCTCTCTTTCCCCTCAGGCTGTTCTGAGCGGCTCTCCCCTGCATGTCCGGACAGGCTGGAGTCAGTCCCAGGTAAAACTGGTCACCTGAAACCGCCCCCCCACCCCCCTCCCTCTGCCTGTTCCCCTTCAGCTTACCTCCCCCCAGGCACACCTCAACCTCCACCTGGCTTGTTGAGTAAGAGCTAAGAGTGGGAGAAACCACAGCGGTGTTCCACCACATTATACAACTGAAGATAAATATGAAATATTTCAGGTTATAATAATGTCAGTTATTAGCTTCAAGGCGATAGGTTAGGTCGTCTCCCATGGTTTGAGGGTGGTGCTGTCCCAGGATAAACTAGAAATAATGAATTGAGATCCTTCAAGAGTGAGAAGAGGAAAAGTTATTTGGATTTTATGGTGGAGCTCAAGAAAGAATGATTGAGGATATTTGGGAATAAAGCCGTAACAGATAATCCTCAAGGCTTGGCCACAGAAGTGTTAATGCAAAGGCAATGTGATTGCCTTTCAGACATTGAACAACAAAAAACAAAGAAAGAGAGGGAGGACCAAAGAGGAGAAATGGAAGAAAAGGAACAATAGAAGGAAAAAGCCGATTTATCCTGACATGGATGGGATGTGTACAGGACAGAGCGCCAGGGCAGTGGAGAGTAACAGAGCCACAAGGGAGACTTGAGCCCAAACTGCACCCAACAAAGGACCCCTCTCTCCCCCTCTCCTCCTCCCCTGACTGTTCCCCTATCCACCCTCAGGCCTGCCAACACCACCACTGGCCAACCTTCTCAATGCAGCCAAAATATAACAACAACCAACACCAGCAACAAAAACAACAAAAACGACTTACACATTTTACACTAAACTGGTCAGGGAGGCCTAATCCCTCTTCCAAGAGGTGATTGTTTTGGGGAAAATAAGCTTTCCCCATATCCCCCTTCTCTTACCCTCCCTCACCCTCACCCCATCTCAACCTGTTTATCCACTGTGAACTATACTGTTTCTGCCTGCCATTAGACTGAGGCACCTGCTGCTTTCTGGTTCATGGCTAGCGATTGGGAGTCGTTTAAATAAACAAACGCTGTCTCGTTTGGCTCGGGTGTTGACAGGAGTGCATTCCCGCTTTTCATCCGCTCCTCTCTTACACTACCCAGGGTGCATTAGGGCGCTGGGGCTCTGATGGGCCTGGAGACTCGGTCGGCATATAGTGTGTGTGTGTGTGTGGGTGCGTGTGTGTGTGTGCGTGTGCTTGTGTGTGTGTGTGTACCCGGCTCCCCTTGCTCTGCAGTGTTCCCATGAGCAGAAGTGGAATCAATTCCATTACAAATGTTTATGTGTTGATGAGCCACAACCAGATTTGTCCAATGGGAGAACCCTCCATATAGCCTGAATAAACCATTAGGGACCAAAGCCAAGAGGTCACATACAAAGCACAGCTCTAAGGACAAATCTTAATCTAGAGAAATACTACAGTTAAGTGGTCTTGTGGTGTACATTTGTAGTTTCCTTGAGTAGACCTATGAGAGTGCAGTCAGGGGTCAAGAAGCTAAAGATAGAGTGTATAGCCTTGTGCTGTGATGTAGACTAAAGGTCAAGGTCTGGTATAGGTAGCGCCTTGGCGTTTAGGGGAGCACTTTAGCAAATTAGAGCCTCAACCTAAAGTCTTTCCTCTCTGAGTTAAACCCCCAATTTGCCACTATATTTCTTAGGACAGGGTCACTGCAGTGTCCCAGCCAAGCACTTCGGATAGTTCATTTACCTCCACTCTGTCAAATCACTCAGTACTTCACAGGCTATAACAAGGGACTGAGGCCAAATTCCATTGGACCATGTAGCCTGTTTTGTAAGGCTGATGATTGTACGTGCTTATATAATACCCTTTCCTTAGTAGTAGTAGGAGGATTATGTCCCACCCTTCATTACTGTCCATATCACCATAGCAACATCAGTCACTTCCCTTTCTCCCCCTAATGTCTCATCATTGTACTGTTGCCCACTTCCCACCTGAGCTCAGCAGGTAAAGCAAGAGATGTGGCTCCTATAATAACTGGTCCAGGATCATAGGTTACTGAATATTCCTAACGGTGAACGTTACGATTAAATAAAGGAGATCTGATCTGAGGCCAGCCTTAACCCCTCTCCAGGCAGCTGCTGCTCTCTTGCTGTGTAGCAGGCAGTGGTCAACCCAGGCCACCATTACCTCAGGAAAGAGCTTTTGCTATGAAAACATGAGCAGTCTCCGCTCCCCGCCTCCAGTCCAAACACTCACTGGGATTCCAGAGGGACATGAGGGGGGTGAGGGGTGAGGGGTGAGGGTGAGAGGACATTTAGGGCAGGACACATTCAGACAGAGACCCTCAGCAACATCCACCAAGCAACCCCAACAAAACTGTCCTAGAACAAACACAGAGACTCACACAGCTAAATATGTATACAAATACACACTTCCTCAGCTAATAATGAAGAAACACAATATACAGTATCAATATAGCTATACTGAGATCCCTGATCACTGTTTCCTCTATGAAATGCATTGGCCATGGAGGATGAGCACGCAGGAATAGATTGACTCTACAATCAGGAAAGAGATGGCTTTCTGGATTAGCCACTAATGAGCTACAGTAGGTAGCATGTGTATGTGTGTGGGTCTGTGCGGGGAGGGAGGTATGTGTTTAGTCACTTCCCTGATCATTCCTGTGACTTCCTCAGGTGCTGTAGTGTAGATAACTACTCAAGATTCCAGGATGGTAGTAAACGGAGGTCCTCAGCAGGAATACCGTATTTACTTAAAAAGGCTTGTCTGATTGGCTGCTGGGAGTCAATGACATGTGACATCCTAGACTAGAGTTGGAACTATGGCAGAGTTCTATGTAAACAGCCGCAGGCTCTGGGCAGCCAATGAACACACAGAGGTTACCCTGTCAGTTACACTTTCTGTTGGGAGTGCATGCACACACATACAGTGAGGGAAAAAAGTTTTTGATCCCCTGCTGATTTTGTACGTTTGCCCACTGACAAAGAAATGATCAGTCTATAATTTTAATGGTAGGTTTATTTGAACAGTGAGAGACAGAATAACAACAAAAAAATCCAGAAAAACTCATGTCAAAAATGTTATAAATTGATTTGCATTTTAATGAGGGAAATAAGTATTTGACCCCCTCTCAATCAGAAAGATTTGTGGCTCCCAGGTGTCTTTTATACAGGTAACGAGCTGAGATTAGGAGCACACTCTTAAAGGGAATGCTCCTAATCTCAGCTTGTTACCTGTATAAAAGACACCTGTCCACAGAAGCAATCAATCAATCAGATTCCAAACTCTCCACCATGGCCAAGACCAAAGAGCTCTCCAAGGATGTCAGGGACAATATTGTAGACCTACACAAGGCTACAAGACCATTGCCAAGCAGCTTGGTGAGAAGGTGACAACAGTTGGTGTGATTATTCGCAAATGGAAGAAACACAAAATAACTGTCAATCTCCCTTGGCCTGGGGCTCCATGCAAGATCTCACCTCGTGGAGTTGCAATGATCATGAGAACGGTGAGGAATCAGCCCAGAACTACACGGGAAGATCTTGTCAATGATCTCAAGGCAGCTGGGACCATAGTCACCAAGAAAACAATTGGTAACACACTACGCCGTGAAGAACTGAAATCCTGCAGTGCCCACAAGGTCCCCCTGCTCAAGAAAGCAGATATACAGGGCCGTCTGACATTTGCCAATGAACAGCTGAATGATTCAGAGGAGAACTGGGTGAAAGTGTTGTGGTCAGATGAGACCAAAATCGAGCTCTTTGGCATCAACTCAACTCGCTGTGTTTGGAGGAGGAGGAATGCTGCCTATGACCCCAAGAACACCATCCCCACCATCAAACATGGAGGTGGAAACATTATGCTTTGGGGGTGTTTTTCTGCTAAGGGGACAGGACAACTTCACCGCATCAAAGGGACGATGGACGGGGCCATGTACCATCAAATCTTGGGTGAGAACCTCCTTCCCTCAGCCAGGGCATTGAAAATGGGTCGTGGATGGGTATTCCAGCATGACAATGACCCAAAACACATGGCCAAGGCAACAAAAGAGTGGCTCAAGAAGAAGCACATTAAGGAACTGGAGTGGCCTAGCCAGTCTCCAGACCTTAATCCCATAGAAAATCTGTGGAGGGAGCTGAAGGTTCTAGTTGCCGAACGTCAGCCTCGAAACCTTAATGACTTGGAGAAGATCTGCAAAGAGGAGTAGAACACAATCCCTCCTGAGATGTGTGCAAACCTGGTGGCCAACTACAAGAACCGTCTGACCTCTGTGATTGCCAACAAGGGTTTTGCCACCAAGTACTAAGTAATGTTTTGCAGAGGGGTCAAATACTTATTTCCCTCATTAAAATGCTAATCAATTTATAACATTTTTGACATGCGTTTTCTGGATTATTTTGTTGTTATTCTGTCTCTCACTGTTCAAATAAACCTACCATTAAAATTATAGACTGATCATGTCTTTGTCAGTGGGCAAATGTACAAAATCAGCAGGGGATCAAATACTTTTTTCCCTCACTGTACACACACATATCCAGAAAGTATTGATACTAATGTCCACACTGAAAGGCCAGTTTACTGAAAAACACACTGATTACATCATCATATATTAACACAAGACCATACTATATGATAAACTTTAAAAAGCTACGATATAATACAATGACTACACACAAGCAAATACACATCCACCTGTGCACACACAAATCCTGTATGCGTGGTCTAATTTATCTAGCCTCCATTCACTCTCAGTGTACGTGATAATTAATGCATGCCTAAACGTTGATAAAGAGAGGCGCTGCCAGACGCTCCACACACATCAAACACCCCCTCCCAGGTAGGCCGTCCTGTGCCAAGATCCTGTCCCTATCAAACACAACTTAATAGGTGTCCCTGAACACTGCTGCCAAACCAACACACAAACAATGGAGAAAACATCAACAACAGTTTGATATGTCTGTCTGTGGGGTTGTGACTGGCTTGAAGGTGTCAAGTGACTGGCTTAAAGGTGAATGTGGAATGCACCACAGTTAGAAAATGAAGGGCCTGGTTTATGTTGGGAAATTCTGGAGGCGGGCCCATGCAAATTATGTTTGTGTTTTTTACAGTTGAGGATGGGTTTGAGGAGGGCTCTGAGAGATGGGTGTCTGTTAAAAATGATCAACAGGGCATATGTTATGAGAAAGTGTGACATTTGAAAAATACGTAGATGGAGTATATTATGCTGGTACTGTGAGGAATAGCTAGATGGGCAATGCTATGCTGCACAGGCATTGACAACATGGAGGGAGTCGAGCTAGAAGGATGAGTTCATAAATGGCACTTTAGGTACCAATGATAATAGGAAGAGTCATCAAGATTTGTGAAGTATATGATGGGATTACGTGTGTGTGTGGGTGAAGGGGGTAGTGTTTTCAGGGGGTTGCCAGTGTGTGTGGTTTTACAGGTGTTGTGTGTGCCTGTTTGAGGCGTTCTCAGGGACAATGGCACTCATGTTCCTCTTTTCAGGCCTGTTTGGAGACTTAGGGAATCCTCTCCACCTGACAGAGATGGAGAGAAAAAGAGAGAGAGAGAGAGAGAGAGAGAGAGAAGCACAGGAGGAGTTAGACACATCTCACCTTAACCCGCATTCTCCCCTAATATACTAACTTATACCCCCAGGCCCCCACCAACTCTTTCCCTCTCTCTCTCTCTCTCTCTCTCTCTCTCCCACACTCCTAACTCACTCCGTTTCTCCTCCCCTCACCTCTCCAGTCGTCACTCACTCCCCCTGACACACCTGTCACAGACCAGGGTGCGTTCCTCTTAGGTGCTCCCCAGGTGAACTTGTGAACTTTAACACGGTACTGCCTCCAGTGTTCCACAAGATGCCATTCCCCTCAGGCTCTCGCTCTCGCTCACACTCTCTCTCTCTCTCGCTCTCTCTCTCTCTCTCTCTGCTGCTCCACCATCTTTACTTCTAGTCTACAGCCAGGCCTCAACCATCCTCTCCAGTTCCTACTCAGTGTTTGTCACACAAAGAAGAAATTGAATATATTATTTTAATTTAAATAAGCTGTGTCAACAGGAGAATGTTTAGTGTGGTGTGAATGTATTTGGACACACACAGCCTCACACACACACCCACACGTACACACACAAATACCTAGAGCGTTTTACTTCGTAGGTTAATGTTTCTCTCAACAAGCAGGCTGGCTGACTCGCTGCAGTCATCGGTTGTGTGTGTGGGATGATGAGGGTTTAGGCACGTTGTCTGCTAGGCCGGCCAAAGGAGCCTGAAGGCACCTCACAAAAGGAGATAATTATCTTTTATCTGCAATGTTTTGACGGGAGATTATGGTTCAAATTTACGATTGTTAAGAAGACAATGAAGCACATGGCAGCCCTTTACAAAGTGGTGAGGGGGACATGAACAAAGCTTGTAGAAGTGAGAGAACTCCCACTGTAAGACATGCATTCATCACATGTGTTGGCTAGGGTGAAAACATTCATATTGGAGGGGCTAGCTAGAACAATCTTTATAAAAGACGTGAACTCACCACCACCTGCATTATCAGTTTGTTACATTGAAACAAGTATCCTCATGCATGTTTTCTTCACTATTCATAAATCACATTCCTTTGGAGTGATCAGGAGGTGACATGGTTGAACTGATGCCAGTGTGATGGGGTGAAGAAAAATTACAAAACAAAAGCCTTTATGTTTTCCTTGAGGTCATGCCATGGTGATGTGGGCAACACAATGGTATAATGTGAGGAACCATCTAAACAGTACCTGGCTCAATGTAGCCTATTGAATAACTTTCAGGTTTGGCAGTGGCACTTGGTATTACACAACAGAATAGACTTACATAGCAGCAACACAATTCCAATATCTGCATATCTACCATACACTGCTGGCATCAACAAGAACATGTACTGTAACACTGTTGTGTTCTCAAACATCATATGTGTTATGTTATGGCTTTCATAGGCCTATAGCTAGCTTTTAGGCCTGCATCAATGTTCATGTGCATGGCCTAAACTAGATTGTTGTATAGGGAAACTATTTGTTTACTTTCATTAGGTAGTAGAGAATTAAGCAACTATATAGCATATACGCTGTTGAACTATAATTTGCTAACTTTGGATTTGAATTCGTTCAATTGTCCTCAAATGTGCTGAAATATGCCGTTCAATCACAGGAAAAGGCAGCCAGCTGAGGTCTTTTGCACCTTTTACGCCGGCCATGCACACACCGTAGCAAATAACTAGCACTCAAAAACTCTAGGCAGCATTCTGCCTTCTCCCTACAGTTCTCAGCCATTAGCTTCGCCCATGACTGCCTCATGTGAACTACAATCCCTATGCTGTGTTTTAACGTTTAGAAACGTCAATAACTATAGCTTGGGATATGGCTATCGATACATATGGCCCTTATCTTCAAACCTTCAAATAAAAAAGATACACTTACTGTAGCAGTTCGGCACAGATCCATACAGCTATGGGTGCCTCCATCCGACGAAACTACACTTCCCAAGTTACCCTTACACACAGGTGTTCGGAGCATGCTAGATAGCTAATTAGCACAGGTGGTCGCCTCTTGTCTTCCGTCTGTGTTCCGTAAACATGCGCTGTAACATGGAGATATGGCCATGTGGGAACACTAACCCTAACCCTATCAAGGTGTGTCTCAATTTAACCTTTTGTTTTTTGAAAATTATTTATTGCTGATATGAAAGATAATGTTCAGACTGAGCGTCGGGGATCTTAACAAAACTCCCCCCTACAGGAGACGCCTTCGTCCACTGACTCTTATGTGTAATGTAATGGAACTGAGAGTCATGATCAAGGCTACTTTGACGTGATACTTGTGCTATTGTGGTTGGAGATGTGGGCAGCATCATTTACTTTGCTTCTGTGTTTGTTTGGTTATACCATCATTTCATTAATTAGGCTCTCAGAAAGACAAAACATTTGTTTGTGAAACTTTATTCTACTTAATTTACAATGCCTGTTAATTATTGTGCATTTTGCAATCATTCAAATAGTTTATTACTCACTTTAGAAATGTTAATTGCCAGCTCATTCGAACATTAGGCTTGTTTGAGTGGTAAGGCTGAAACAACCGACAGCTGACCAAAGTGGAGGAGTGATGTCGGGGGAGGTGCATCTGCTACAGCTGAAAGTTG
Organism: Coregonus lavaretus; assembly: GCF_964263955.1. Lineage (NCBI taxonomy): Eukaryota > Metazoa > Chordata > Actinopteri > Salmoniformes > Salmonidae > Coregonus > Coregonus lavaretus. The sequence continues at coordinate 40,953,014 of NC_139992.1, read as the reverse complement.
GACATTGATGTGGTTTTCAAACAGCAAGGCAGTGTTGCTATTGTTTATAAAAGGTGTTCTTTGTAATATCGAAATAAACATATCTCCAACCCCCATATCACACACTCACAAACTGTAAATATATGTGTGTACATTGTACTATCATTTGGGGAGAGAGAGCCTCAAATATCACATTCATTTGTACATATCCACTGTATAGGCTACATGTGAATTGCAGGAAAGTTGCTTCCTGTTTCAGTCACATCTTTGATTGGTTGACAAATAGTGCATCCCACAATGCAGGCAATGGCTGCAAGTTGCAGCTGGTGAGGAGCAACTGCAGAAAATTGAAGTCGACTGCAGTCGAAACTTGATGATTTCTGATCACATGGTTGTTGTAAAATCCATGCAGGCGACATGTAGGCACAAGTCAGACCATTTTTATCCCCATAATGCAACACTCTTTGAAAGGCGGTGACCATCGACTTGACAAAAGTGATCCACTTGAACGCTGTTTTCCCACTGTTTTCTGTTTTGAGCGCTTCAGAGGTGCGCTACCTGGTGCTAGGGGGAGGGGACGGGCCGGATTGGGTACCAATTCATACCAAATTTGTAGGGCTAAACTGGGTTGAAACTGCTAAAGAAAACCCCCTAGCAACACTCACTGTGGGCTTATACTGAAAACAAGTTATACCACAATATCCACAGTACAAAAACATGAGAGAGAGGTTTAGAAACACTGACACCAATTAGTGTGAATATAATGTAACTCAATCACACACACACAAACACACACACACTAACTCACTCAGTCATTCACTCAGTACACACACACACCTCCCCCAGAGCTCCATCTGAACTCCAGTGGACCCCGGTTCACCCTGAAAGTACCCCAGAGATGGTCACACCTGGATGGAGAGCACTGGAGCATGGCATGGGGCACAGAATAGGTCAGATTCATCCCTAAGAGTAGCTCATTACTGAACATCCACACCTGCCATGACACATCTGCCTCCATCCCTACTCTACCTGAGACTCATCCCTAACCGCACAGAGAGAGAGAGAGAGAGAGAGAGAGAGAGAGTTGAAGAGAGATAAAGTAGGTAATAAAAGAGTACTAGAGGAAAAGCAATGAGGGAGGAAAAGGATAGTTGTGGCCTGTGAGCTGGTGTAAGACAGAAGGAGAACCATCAGGTGAGAGAGTGGAGAATAGGAGGGGGAGGGGAGAGGGGTGGGAGTACATCTGTTTATATTACTCACCTGTGTCTGTCAGTGGACTTTCAGTCACCCTTGGCAGACACTCATAGCACGGCACCAAGGTGAAAGGTTGGCCAGGGGGCATGGGGTCCCGCCACAGGCCAAGAGTTCACCTCAATCACCTTAATACACACATACACACACAGAAACACACACACACAGAATTCCCATCCTCATCCTACATTGCTTCCTTCAATTACGCTGTTAAAACACAGTAGCAAATCTCCTGATTGGACACAGTGGCTCAAAAACAAATGATGGCCAATGGCTGGTAGACTTCTGTTTGGCCTCGCTGAAGTGAAGTCAGAGAAAAGGGCAGTACAGGGGGTGGAGTTGGAGTAGAGACTGGAACATGTATTCTCTGAATTGCCATTGTGTATATTTGTTTGTATAATATGTCTGTTTTTACAAATGAGTTGATCCAGGGTATCGTTTCAAAGGATCTACGTCTAGATTAAGTAACAAGTGTTCACCCATTGATGCTATGGGGTTTATCTTCCAAGTGAGAAAGAAATGCATATGTGTGCCTTACAATATATCATTACTGTATGTATACTAATACTATGCTGTCAAAGCTATTTGAACATTTTGACAGTGACCGAAGACTACAGAACTCAGTAGTATACAGTGGTAAGTGGAATCCAGTTAAGTGAGTATAATGCTAAAAAACTTGGCTGTAAGAAGGCTGAAGCATGTCTTAGGAACCCAAACACAGAACAGATGGTGTGCTGTTTGAATTACATTGAACTTCAAATCGAACCCAATGCACTCTGATAAAAATCACATGATTTTCATACTTTTTTAAATAAAGAAAATAATGATTTTGTAGGCTATTTAAGAATAGGGGCATGTTTTTGCTCTGGTTATTTAATGTACCTAAACCGGTACTTTTACATCCTTGTTCCTCAATCACATACAGTGGGGAAAAAAAGTATTTAGTCAGCCACCAATTGTGCAAGTTCTCCCACTTAAAAAGATGAGAGAGGCCTGTAATTTTCATCATAGGTACACGTCAACTATGACAGACAAAATGAGAAAGAAAAATCCAGAACATCACATTGTAGGATTTTGAATGAATTTATTTGCAAATTATGGTGGAAAATAAGTATTTGGTCAATAACAAAAGTTTCTCAATACTTTGTTATATACCCTTTGTTGGCAATGACACAGGTCAAACGTTTTCTGTAAGTCTTCACAAGGTTTTCACACACTGTTGCTAGTATTTTGGCCCATTCCTCCATGCAGATCTCCTCTAGAGCAGTGATGTTTTGGGGCTGTCGCTGGGCAACACAGACTTTCAACTCCTTCCAAAGATTTTCTATGGGGTTGAGATCTGGAGACTGGCTAGGCCACTCCAGGACCTTGAAATGCTTCTTACGAAGCCACTCCTTCGTTGCCCGGGCGGTGTGTTTGGGATCATTGTCATGCTGAAAGACCCAGCCATGTTTCATCTTCAATGCCCTTGCTGATGGAAGGAGGTTTTCACTCAAAATCTCACGATACATGGCCCCATTCATTCTTTCCTTTACACGGATCAGTCGTCCTGGTCCCTTTGCAGAAAAACAGCCCCAAAGCATGATGTTTCCACCCCCATGCTTCACAGTAGGTATGGTGTTCTTTGGATGCAACTCAGCATTCTTTGTCCTCCAAACACGACGAGTTGAGTTTTTACCAAAAAGTTCTATTTTGGTTTCATCTGACCATATGACATTCTCCCAATCCTCTTCTGGATCATCCAAATGCACTCTAGCAAACTTCAGACGGGCCTGGACATGTACTGGCTTAAGCAGGGGGACACGTCTGGCACTGCAGGATTTGAGTCCCTGGCGGCGTAGTGTGTTACTGATGGTAGGCTTTGTTACTTTGGTCCCAGCTCTCTGCAGGTCATTCACTAGGTCCCCCCGTGTGGTTCTGGGATTTTTGCTCACCGTTCTTGTGATCATTTTGACCCCACGGGGTGAGATCTTGCGTGGAGCCCCAGATCGAGGGAGATTATCAGTGATCTTGTATGTCTTCCATTTCCTAATAATTGCTCCCACAGTTGATTTCTTCAAACCAAGCTGCTTACCTATTGCAGATTCAGTCTTCCCAGCCTGGTGCAGGTCTACAATTTTGTTTCTGGTGTCCTTTGACAGCTCTTTGGTCTTGGCCATAGTGGAGTTTGGAGTGTGACTGTTTGAGGTTGTGGACAGGTGTCTTTTATACTGATAACAAGTTCAAACAGGTGCCATTAATACAGGTAACGAGTGGAGGACAGAGGAGCCTCTTAAAGAAGAAGTTACAGGTCTGTGAGAGCCAGAAATCTTGCTTGTTTGTAGGTGACCAAATACTTATTTTCCACCATAATTTGCAAATAAATTCATAACAAATCCTACAATGTGATATTCTGGAGAAAAAAAATCTCAATTTGTCTGTCATAGTTGACGTGTACCTATGATGAAAATTACAGGCCTCTCTCATCTTTTTAAGTGGGAGAACTTGCACAATTGGTGGCTGACTAAATACTTTTTTCCCCCACTGTAGCTCTCATTCCCTCTGGCAGAGTACAGTGTGATTGAAGTCAATACAGTGACAGTAGCAGAAAATAATAACACTATTGAGATGATGGCTACTTCTTACCATCGTTCATGCACTCTCAATTCCTTGTTTCTCAATCAATTTAGTCTTCTCCCCCATACCCCCCCACCCCAAAGGCACTGTATGTATACTTATATGTATATCAATATGCGTATATGAATATGCTTTACACTTGATGGGGAAGGAGAGCGATGTTGAGGAACTTCAGCCACAATGCGTTCGAAACTGACGCTGAGTTCCTCTTCAATATTCCAACTCAAAACTCAAACAGTCATGATTTTCAAAAGAAAGGGAGAAAATGATTAATTGCTCTTCAGCACCTTCTAGTATGTGGTGGACTAGCTGAATTGCTTGTGACAAAATAAAATCTTACTGCTGTTGCTGTGTAGGCAACACATGGGTTTGGTGTGTTGATGATAAAATGTATTGAAATAGTTGTTCCAACCAAATATATTGTTTTACTCTCTGTGATTGATGTATTTTCTATTGCTGTATCATGGCTGTGTCTGGTTTTTCGCCAGCTTTTTAAGATTGGTACAATATTTACATTATGTAGTCAAAAAGCACATGGATGCTAAGAAACTTGAAATGTGGCATGTAAGAATTTGAGAATTATTATTTTACATGAGGATCTGAATTCATCAGATTGATTTAAGTGAATTCACTAAATTGTCTGAGACAACTAATAACCGCACCAATCAACTCCATACTGTAGAACTATGGAATTCTGAAAACCAAAGACACATTCTAACTTCACATGCTCTCTCCAGAAACATGACTGATTCCTAATAACGAGCTGATACCTACAGTTGAAGTCAGAGGTTTACATACACCTTAGCCAAATACATTTAAACTCAGTTTTTCACAATTCCTGACATTTAATCCTAATAGAAATTCCCTGTTTTAGGTCAGTTAGGATCACCACTTTATTTTAAGAATGTGAAATGTCAGAATAATAGTAGAGAGAATTATTTATTTCAGCTTTTATTTATTTCATCACAATCCCAGTGGGTCAGAAGTTTACATACACTCAATAAGTATTTGGTAGCAATGCCTTTAAATTGTTTAACTTGGGTAAAACGTTTCGGGTAGCCTTCCACAAGCTTCCCACAATAAGTTGGGTGAATTTTGGCCCATTCCTCCTGACAGAGCTGGTGTAACTGAGTCAGGTTTGTAGGCCTCCTTGCTCGCACACACTTTTTCAGTTCTGCCCAGAAATGTTCTATAGGGTTGAGGTCAGGGCTTTGTGATGGCCACTCCAATACCTTGACTTTGTTGTCCTTAAGCCATTTTGCCACAACTTTGGAAGTATGCTTTGGGTCATTGTCCATTTGGAAGACCCATTTGCGACCAATCTTTAACTTCCTGACTGATGTCTTGAGATGTTGCTTCAATATATCCACATAATTTTCCTTCCTCATGATGCCATCTATTTTGTGAAGTGCACCAGTCCCTCCTGCAGAAAAGCACCCCCACAGTATGATGCTGCCACCCCCGTGCTTCACAGTTGCGATGGTGTTCTTCAGCTTGCAAGCGTTCCCCCTTTTTCCTCCAAACAATGGTCATTATGGCCAAACAGTTCTATTTTTGTTTCATCAGACCAGAGGACATTTCTCCAAAGAATACGATCTTTGTCCCCGTGTGCAGTTGCAAACCGTAGTCTGGCTTTTTTATGGCAGTTTTGGAGCAGTGGCTTCTTCCTTGCTGAGCGGCCTTTCCGGTTATGTCGATATAGGACTCGTTTTACTGTGGATATAGATACTTTTGTACCTGTTTCCTCCAGCATCTTCTCAAGGTCCTTTGCTGTTGTTCTTGGATTTATTTGCATTTTTCGCACCCAATTACGTTCATCTCTAGGAGACAGAACGCGTCTCCTTCCTGAGCGGTATGACAGCTGCGTGGTCCCATGGTGTTTATACTTGGTACCTTCAGGCGTTTGGAAATTGCTCCCAAGGATGAACCAATTTTTTTTCTGAGGTCTTGGCTGATTGCTTTTGATTTTCCAATGATGTCAAGCAAAGAGGCACTGAGTTTGAAGGTAGGCCTTGAAATAGATCCACAGGTACACCTCCAATTGACTCAAATGATGTCAGTTAGCCTATCAGAAGCTTCTAAAGCCATGACATAATTTTCTGGAATTTTCCAAGCTGTTTAAAGGCACAGTCAACTTAGTGTATGTAAACTTCTGACCCACTAGAATTGTGATCCAGTGAATTATAAGTGAAATAATCTGTCTGTAAACAATTGTTGGAAAAATTACTTGTTTCACGCACAAAGTAGATGTCCTAACCGACTTGACAAAACTATAGTTTGTTAACAAGAAATTGGTTGAAAAACAAGTGGTTGAAAAACGAGTTTTAATGACTCCAACCTAAGTGTATGTAAACTTCCGAATTCAACTGTAAAGGAGTATTTCTGCCAAGCTTTCTGTTTCATTATGAACACATTTAAAGTGCAGGTCAGTTGTGATTGTGAGAGTTAGCCTGCCTGTCTAGCTGTGAAATTACGTGAGTCCTCCTACATTCACAGTACCACTGTTTATTTCTGCACTTCCTGTTTGTCCTTCACCACAAGAGCTGTCAGTTGCTGCTGTGAATGCTGGGTAAAAATGGCCTGGGGTGTTGCAGACAGATCTGGAGAGGCGTGGGGTGACGATGTGTCAAACATCACACGATGACAACACACCAGAGAACAAAATAAGTATCGCAACAACAGGCTAACATGTCAACAGAGATTAATCTAGTTTATTATTTTCAAAGAAAAATAATAATAATTACGAAACAAAAAAGCAGTCATTTTTTACACTAGTGATTATTATTAAATTTTTACAACCATTCAGTCTGCATAACATAAAGAAATAATTCTACATCTTTGTTTCTTTCGTATTTTTGGTACTCTGAATTATACATACAAATAACAAATACAGGAACTTTTTTCACAATGCATATAATCTGTGGGCCGGAAGAAAGTCTTTCAGGTGATCCAATGTGGCAGTGTGTGTGTGTTTGTGTATGTGAAAGTATGATGTGTGTATATGTGTGTGTATGTGCTAGCATGTGAACACAAACCAACAGCCCGAGACCTATAGCACATCCAAAAAAGAGACGCCTGCAGTCAGAACAATAGACTCTCTACAAGCTTAATGCATCAAACATGTTTTCCAGCAGGCGAAAGTGAAGGCCTGTCCTTTTATCTGTCCTTTCCTTTCCTCCCTCTTATCCCTCTATCCAGGAAGTAGAGGCATCCTCTCCTCCTCTACTCTCCAGCGGCAGTCTCTCTTCTTGCCTTGATTCGTACCCTTCTGTCGTTAGCTGCCCAGGGGCATTTTACTTAATTAAAAAGTCTTCATTAAATGTACTGTATTTCATACAATTTGTACAAATATATTCAAAGTTCATCTCCTCTCGTCTTCTCACAGCTCGGGGGGGGGGGGGGGGGGGGGGGGGGGCACCTGTCATACAGGTGTGTGAAGCAGGGTGAGAAGGGGAGTGGGGGGGGCATCATAAAAGTTGTAGCTTTTGTAATGATTGTTTATAATCTGGGGCATCATAAAAGTTATAGCTTTTGTAATGATTGTTTATAATCTTTGCTTTTCCCATGAATAATGGCATTTTGCACACAAATGGGATTCCGGATTGGGGGTTATCAGCTGGGATGACACAGTCAGTGAGTGGGTGAAGCTTCAGGATCTTTTCTCCCAGGTCGGAGAACAACAATGGTCTCCCCAGGAGTCAGAAAACCACAGTCATTGAGTCAGTCTGCCAGGCTTTGAGTATCGCAGTAGATACACTTGATAAAGATGAAAAAAGATACAACTGAACAAAAGCAAGGACCCATAGAGCCTGTCTCCCTCACACCGAGGTCAGATCATAGGCGGCTTGGTGGTGGAGCAGAGCGGTTGGTTATGGGTAGCAGAGATCAGTTTGGTTGTCTTTCAGCTTGGAATTCAGGTAAGCTAAGAGAACTGAGGGTAAGAGGATGGGGGGGTTAGTTGTTGATTGAGGCATTTTTGGAGGTGGGTGGTACCATTGGGGTCTTCTAGCCCATGGCAGAGACCATACTGGAGTGGGGGTGGGGGGCGAAGGAGGAGGGGTGCATGGGTGTTGGAGTGGACAGCATGTGGCCGGAGTGTGAGAAGGGGGGGAAGGAGGACATGTGGCGGGACAGAGCGGCGGGGCTGAACGAGCTGCTCTTCTCCATCAGGCTCTTGGAGAAGTCGTCCATGCTGTCGTGGGACTTTTTGCTCTTCTTCGACTTGCTGGACATCTTCCTGTTCCTGGTCTGGATGCCCTCCTTCTTCATGGTGAGAGGTCGGTTGATCTGGGGGACAGACAGACACATGGGGTTAATGCACCAGGGTTAAAACAAGCAAGTTATTCAATACTATTATTTCATAGGTTAGTGACATCAAGGAGTTATTTAAGTTGAAGGAGCAGAAATAGTAATATGAGTCAGAGTTAAACTGAGCCAAAATATCAAAGCGCAGCGTTCATGCTTTTTGATGTACTTTGATGAAGCGAAGAAACGCTGACAAACAATGAAATTTAAATCCAAGCATTGAGCTCTCTTTATCACTCGTATCTTGTAAAGCGCATTTGAATTGTGTCAATGCATTTGCACCAACAAACAAAAAACAAACCAAAACAAACAGAATTGGAGAGGGGCGACACAAATACGTTTCTAATTTCAAAAGAGGTCGAGCTCAGGGTTTGGGGGACACTGTGATATGTAATGGAGTCCCGTTATAGAATAAATCTGTCTGTCCCATTGTTAGTGGTAGGGGGTAGGGGGAGAGTAGGGTGTGTGTGTGTGTGAGTGTCAGGGCGAGTCCACGTTTGGCTGGATTTAAACGCTGATTCCCTTAAGCTGGGCTGGATCTTAGGCTACTGCCATGCCAGGGAGAGGGAGACAGAGGGAAAGACATAGAGAGAGTTGGAAAGATGGAATGAGAGAGAGTGGGAAAGTGAGAGAAAGAGAGAAAGAGAACCTGGCAGCCACCGTCCTAACCAGCCGACCAATGAGACACATGGCCATGACGACTGCCGTCGCCGGCCAAGTCCGCCTCTCTACCCTCCACCCTCCATCGCAGCCTTCTGCATGGGCATCTGCCGGCCAAAATGGCCCGAGCTGCCATATTCCTGCACAGGTTTCAGCTGGGAATGAGAGCCGGATGATGGAATTCCAGCTCAGGGCAGGATTATCAAGGAGAGGTGGATGAGGCCGGCTGCTTCCCTGATCTTTAGGACCGCTGCCCTGGGAAATGGGAACAGGGATTTCAACGCCTCACTTCTGTCACTTCCTTTGAGACGTTATTGGCATTTTTCGCTGACTATATTTTAGCACAGAGTGGCCCAGATGATTAACAAAGGGCAAAGAGCTATGGCCCCTGAGCGATGTGGTTTCACTGTTTCTATATGACGTAGGGTAAAAGCGAAGGGCTTCTCTGTGTTTCTAGCTGCTAGCTAGGCGTTGAAATGCAGCGCGCCCAACTAAAGCTGGCCAGGCTTTAGTGCTCTTTGATGCTCAAATGTATGCCATGCATCTCACATAGGAAGCCCTAGGCCTCCGCCCATTGCATCAAACAAAACACAACACACTCAGAGCTTTACTCAGTGACCACCACAGAGCATTCAGTACATAACCACACCTATAATAACCTGAAAACAACCACAAACTGTATGCAATGGTCTCAGGTTGACCACACTGCAAACACCCTGACTCACACATCAGTGAACGTTGAGGAACATTATTTCAGATTGTCAAGGAGCAAAAAACTGATTTGGGTGTCAACACTGTCTGTCACATCTTTGTGGCAACTTTATTTTCACAAGCATCCAATAAATATGTCCATACACGTTTACTGTAGCCTACAGCCAGTCTCAAAATGGAAAGGCTATCAAGGTCTCTGAGGTTAGCATTAGGTTGCTGTCACGTGCAGCCACTGTGGCCACTGTGCAGGTTAGGAGTCATTGTGCACGAGGGAAGAGAGGCTTCATATAATGTACCATGTAAAATGTGAGCAGGCCCCAACAGAAATCTGAATTTACCAAAACAAACACATTTTGCTATTAAGCCGAGATCGGGTCAGTTCAAAAGATAATATGTAACTGGGAAATATTATTATTCTCCCTGATAACCTGAGTAAAAATCTCTTTCTTCAGTCTTAAAGAATCTTCCAAAACCAACATAGGGAAATGATTTAACAGGAGCACTTGGAGTGTAGCAGGATAGGCTATAGATTTCCCCTGCGCCAGGATAAGGGATACCCTATCAGATCAACTCTGGAGGGGAAAAGAATGGCGAGCTCTCTCATGTCAAGGTTGAATAGGCTATAAGTAAAATATAATAATAATAATAATAATAATAATAATAATAATAATAATAATAATAATAATAATAATAATTGGTTTTGCTAGTTAAATTATGCAGCAGCTCTCCATCTTGGCGCAGAGTGTGTGCATGGGAGAGAGAGAAAGCGAGAAAGGGAGAGAGAGAGAGAGAGAGAGAGAGAGAGAGAGAGAGAGAGAGAGAGAGAGAGAGAGAGAGAGAGAGAGAGAGAACTGGTCCTGGGGGTCCTCAAATTGAGGAAGTGAAATGATGTGGTGGGGCAGTAACCAGCACGCCCCAAAACGAATCAGGCGGATTGGTGGTCAGAGGGGGACTCAAAGTCCCTGGCACTGATGTAACCAAAAGGCCTGAAATAAGATCGGTCTGAAAATTAATCGAATTTTAATTAAGCTCTTCTTTAATATTCAAAAGCCAAGCTGCACGCATGGGGCTTAATTCGGCTCTCTCATATATTTTGATTCGTACATGTGACTGCGAATAAATCACATGAATTATATTTCTTATCGCTTGTGGCCCCACAATTCACATTAGGGACGATTGCGATAAATATTTCAAGGACTATAGAAAAAATATCTAAAATGAGCTTTGAATGTACAGAGAAAAAAAGATGGGAGGAGAGAATAAATTAAAAGAAAGAAAGAAAAGTGAGGAAGAAAATAAAGGATATGAAAGACGACACATGCTTAGATAAGTTAGTAGATATCTTACTATAATGTAAAGGCAGTTGTTTTGCTTACATTGTGCAGTTTGTAGTATAGACCGCAAGCGTTACACACCGGGTCCCCGTTGGCGTTTCTTCGCCACAGTGTTGTCGTGCTTGTTTGACAGTTTGCACATGATGTTCCTGCCCGTCTTGCTGCAGACTGGAGAAAAATGAGATAAAAAAACATGCATATCAGTCATAAGGCCATTTCCTAGGCTATCAAACCAAATGTTGCATTTATAATACTATTAAAATACATTACTAACATATAGCTTTCTGCAAAGCTCTGTCTTTCCAACTTTCAAAATTCCAAAACAGCGCTGCTTTGACTCGAGACTAAAAATAGCATCATGCGCACATGCCCTCTCAAGAGTAAATATTTACAGACGACATAAAAGCAGTGGCATGAAATGGGACCTATTAAATCTGATTACATTTCCCCGTTAAAGCGACTAAGTGCTTAAGTAACAGTAAGACAGTGTCTGCTCCATATGTTTAAATATGGAACTCAACAGTTTATACAAATAAACTACAATTCGTTTTAGGGTGAGAGCATGATGGCGGACAAAATCATGTATTTTTTAAACAAATCGCCATCCTCCCATGGGAGGACGAATATATGTTGAATCATCAATATGTGCATAGCAAGATCAAACAATCATTATTCTGCTGTTTTTACATAGCTAATCATGTTGAGCAGTCAAGGGGGTTTTCACAATATAAAATGGCTAATGGATAAAATGGACAAAGTGATTTGCTTGAGGATGAAGATGGTAAGCTTGACTATCGCCATATTGTCCACATTGACATACCATATAGGCTATTAGCTAATTACAGAAAAATTATTTTTTTAAATTAGGAAGAGCTAATGCCCTGATTTACATTCAAGATACGTTTCGACTTGCATGGGGAGAGGACTCTACATTCCCATGGATTGAAACGCCTGCCTCAGACGCCAGTTAGCTGGCCGGCCTGACATTGATGTTATAATCTATAAAACCAATCGATAGACGAGATGACCGAATAGGACACAGTACCCGTTAACACCGAATGGGCTAAACAAAAGGCACTACACTATCTTTCGGAGGGATTTCCAATTATCTACATCTGGTGGCCTAATAACCCATGTTCATGCGTGACTTAAATCATGTAATTGCTTTGCACACCAATCTTGAGTTCCATTAACGCGAAAATAAAGTGCTTGTGTACTGGAAAATGGAGCTCACTGTATCCATCTTCTGCCAGACTTCTTCTTCAGACTTCCATCTCTCTTTTCTCTTTTCCTTTTCTCCCTCTTTTCCCTCCCTCAGTATTTGAACATTCTGCAGAGATTCCCTGAGTTCTGAGAAGAACAATCTCGAGTCGTGACTCCTGTGTGCCCTGGGCCGCTCCTTGCGCTGATTTGGTCCCCCGGTCCCCTTCATGTTTAGACTGGGGAAGCGGGCTATGTTGTTAAAAGCGATTTATCTGCGTTGCTCAGATATCCGGCAGCTTTTTCCTGGGAAGTCGGTTTTTCACATTAGAGAGAGAAGGAGGGATGTAGGCTAGAGCAGAAACTGGCTGGCTGCTAAAAGAGCAGTCCACGCGAGGCGTCCCCTGCCTAGAAAGTTTTCCCCTTTATCTAACCATGCAGGGAGATAGGGGAACTGCTCTATAGAACTCAGCTTTCTGGTGTTAAAAAGGTTAGGGGGTTCCTCTCCAAATACTGCAGGGTGCATGGTAGCCTACATCTCTCATCTAAACCATATAAACGTCCAATTCTAAGTATGCCATTTACAGTATGTCAACTGCAGATATTATTCCTATGTGGGCAGTGAGGACTTGGATGGAATATTTTTCGATTTGCCTCAATGCAGGATAAGAGGAAGATATTTTCTCATATATTTTTTTCCTCTAAGAAATATCAAACAGTAGGGCAATTGAAGCGGGATAAAAAGAATAGTTGATGAAGCAAATCATTAAAAAAAAAAATCATAACAATAGTAATAATAAATCTGCAGTTTGCTATTACTGTATATCTAAAAGATTTCGAGACCTGCACTTGGCGAGTCAATTTCCTGCAGCTAACACTTCTTCCTGGGTAGAGAAAGAGAGAAAGACGGAAGTGTCATCAATACAAAGTGGCAGGGACATACCAGTCGTCGCTTGGGTTTGATGAGGGGCCGATTCTGCCCGTTCATCTTGTGATAGAGTCCGCAGGCGTTACACAAATAGTGACCAGTGCCATCCCGCCTCCAGAGCGGGGTCGACGTAGCTCCACAGTTAACGCACTCTCTACCTTCTGAAAGCAGAAACGAGACACAACATGGAGAGAGCGCCGAGATCAGTTCGCCCCTTATAAACTAAACATAGCATCTCACATCTGAAACACTTGATCCCTCAGGTCAAGAGGGAGAAAGGTTGTTATAAACATCATAGAAAATGTAATCACACAAAATAATTAATTCTAATAGTAGCATAACATTCATATCACACAGTAATAATAAAACAAATAATACAAATACTACTGCTAGGCATACTACTACTACTACTACAAGGCATACTACTACTACTACTAATAATAATAATAATAATAATACAGTGGGCCTATAACAATGCATTGAATATTCAAAGTGCAAAAAAGCCCCGCCTCTATTAGGCTACAACTGACATCAACATTTGACCCTGGAGTTAGTAGGCCTATTCCAATTCATAGTGTTTCGAAAATTACCTCATACAATCTGTCTGACATCATACAAACATCTGACTATCAATTGAATAAAGCAGGTCTATTATGGTCGAATACTGTCACAATGTGGTCACACATCATTTAATCAAATACATCATCTATGAATTCAAACTGATAGCCTATTTTTAGAAAAGGGCGTGCATAATCTATGGGGTCAATCATATATTTTTGTGATTAAAATGTGCCCTCTTCTTTCTCCCACACACACAAACTCTCATTTCACAGTGGTGTATAGTAATAATAATAATATGTTCTTGTAAAATAGGCTAATTAATAAATATTTAAGCCTGTCTTTCCAAACCAGCATTTGGGTTTGACTGGCACTTCTCTAGTGACACCGACAGTTTCATTAAGGGGGTCTACTGATCCATAGACCTATGTGGCCTCACCACTGAAACTGAAACAACCGAGCAGCGCGGCAGGATTATTTGAAAGCATAGACCCGTATAGAGAGGAGGCCTTTGTTCCGCGCCGTGCCTTTACGCCTCTACTCACCCGCACATCCCCTTTTGACTGCAAAAACCGCTCCACTTCTTCAGAGACTGATATGCGTCACTTCTGGTTCTGCCTTGTTAGATGTGATAGACATTGCAGAGACCTCAGCAGACACCGAGGACGTTGTAAATCAATAGTGTTTTTAGAGACAGGACACTGGCTAACGCAGCTAAACAAATGTATCCACTCCACAATAGACCTCTGAGAAATAGGCTACTACAGGTTTTTGTATTGCGCAAGGCGTGTTCCGGGTTTGATGGTTAGAAGACCACAGAGTCGACCTTTCTGCATGACTTCTTCTCAACTTCAGGTTTGCAATTTAGACACATTCCATTATATGACCTCATTAATAGATAACCTCTTTAAGATTCATTTTAGAGGATGTATCTTTAAGCACATTACAGCACACACATACTTTATCCTCAAATTAAAATGATTGTTTTTGTAGTAGTAATAAGCGAATATTATTCAGCATTGAATAAGCCTGATGATATGCATCGACTAATCCACTGTTTTCTATATTTCTCCTAATGCTACGTGGCACTGATATTAATCTCATTACAGTTAACTGGTTTCGAGTGGTGCCTGAATAATTTTTGTATTTGTATTACCCCCACTTGTTTGGATAATATTCCGCCTCGCCAGTCGTGCCCCTCTGCCACGGAGAGTGCTCATTCGTGATTACCCCCTCTCAATGCAGCCCCGCATCCGGACTCTATCAAAGTTATTACTGGCTCTGCGTAAACAATGCAACTGTCGCGTGCACCAGTCTGACAGTAATGGGATTATCTTAAACATATAAACGGGCGAGACAGCCATGCAGGCCGCCGTCACAGAGCTAGCCTTGTCCCTCTCTCGCTCTCTCCCTCTGTGAAAAATAGAACAACTGAAAACGGATCTGGTTTAGGCCTATACACAGAGCTTAAAAATATTCTGAACTCATCTGCGTTAAGGGCACTAAGGCTGTTTAATTATTCACTGGACTTAATTCCTTTGCTTTGGAAAGTGGAAAACCGTTCAATCTCATGTGGGCAAATGCGCTTTGAATGATTTAATTCGCTTTCTATTCTAAGCAATGTGTTCTGACAAATCAGGGTGCTGATTGAATGCGATTAAACATGTTTGTATAGCCTAATAACATATAGAAACGTTATAATGTCCCCAATTAAAATTGTTACTCAGTCAAATTGATGTAGAGATAGAAACCTGGATTATCCATGCACGATTTTTCCTACAAGATTCATTTATTATTATTTAGAATGTATTAATATTGTTATTATTATTATTATTATTATTATTATTATTATTATTGATGTTATTGTTATTGCTATTATTATTGATTTGTATTATTATTACCACCACGTGCTTTCCTTGGCACTGCTATTGTATTTTTCCCTCAAACGAATCTTGTGCATGAGTCCCTTTGAGACACATTTTACTTTCTATGGGCCTGCAAGGGCTGGAGAAATGCCTGTCGCTCAAAGCAAAATGGCATGCCAATAACCCAAAATAAGAGTTTTTTTGTGTGGAGAACGAAAAAAGGTCCTGATTCTGAAACGGGTACATTGGGATTACACCTGGATATCATCAATACCATATATTCTAAGGTGAAATCAAATGGTAATATAATAAAATGCACGCCTACCTGAACATGACCTTGTTTTTGGTCTTGTTTTGGAACCATAACTAGAAGATGACCCACCTATCAGGCTACTTGGTGGGAAGAGGCCTGGGCCGTATTCGGGGACATAGGATGGGTATGTGGCGATGGGGTGATGATGGTGGGCGGAGGATTGCGCTCCGATTGATGCCATGCTCCGGCTGTGAGACTCCAGTTTCATGCTCTCGGCCAGGGACACCTGGTACTTTATGCACTCTTTTTCCTCCTGTTGGCGACTGTTGCTGCTTGAGCCCGGAGTGGAGATGCCTGGGTCAGGGGACACGTCTTTCGGAGGAGTGGGGGGAAAGGTGAAGAGGTGCGGGCTGGAGTGGCCCCCGGACAGGGAGGAGGAGGACGCCGGGGGGTAGACGGAGAGACCTGCCGGGGAACCGTGGTGCAGTGAGCTCTTTTGGAAAGGACTCAGGTTCCATGGGGAAGTACTGTGGTGCTGCATTGCTTTGCTTCCGTCCAGCCACGGCAGAGAGCCGTGCAGTAGAGAGGGGCGACACACCTGACTACCTGTAATAGAAAATAGGATGATAGAACGGTGTCAGTATTTTTCTCGGTGATGAAAATTACAATATGTCTTCATTCAATTAGACTACTCTCACGATATGATAACTTTCCCTTATGATCATTTTGTTGACTTTAAACAACAATATTACACATGTATGCTGTTTTAAGTCTTGACTTTTGACACAATGTAGGCCCAGGCCTGCTATGACAATAACACAAATAATATCACTTCGTGACAAATTAAAGGTGCACCTCAGTCACTGTCAATTAACGTTTGGTCACACTTCCTTTGGAAACAAAACATTATAAATATGACAAGGTCTTATTCGTTTGATATTTATATGTGTGCTTTACTTGTGGAGAAACTGAAACTACAATGACTTTCGATTATTTTCAGCCTATAAATCCATCATGGTAAACATAAAAAAACATATGCAATTTTAGTAAAACACCACCCACGATTTCTCTTCGGGGACACAAGATAAAACTGCACACCAGGCCTACACAACTGACAACACATGCTCTGACCCAAATTGTCCCTCTTGACTCCAGCCTACTTTATTTTTTTTTGTCTTGCCGAAACCCAGGGCCTGAATGACAGTGTCAGAGCAGCAGTGTGAGTAGCACGCCTGTCTCAGTGCAGAGGGTGTTTTAGCATAGGAAGCCTCGCTACAGAAACCGGGTCATGATTCACTATTCCGATCAGGAAGTAATGTCAATAAATTAAACCAATTGCTCTTCCGCAGTTATTTTCTCTCCAAGAATATCTATAATTAAATTATAACTCATAGTTTACCTGCCATAAAATGTACACGGTTGTGTGGTGAAGTATGATAGTCTGAAATGACAAAATATATATCATGGGGCCTTTGCAAATTCTCTCTGCACGTAGGTCTACACATTCATTCGTTTGGTAACATATTTGAATTTATGCATGATATAAACATACATGTCATATTTGACAATAGTAACATGCTGTTAATCTGTCATTCATGTTAATGTATTTGATTTAAACATATGTCATTGATTTCAAATTGCTCGACTGATAGTGACCACCTTCCCTTCTTACATCTGATTTTACTGTGCTAAAATCGCACTGAACATAGAATTAGAACAATGAAACAGAGTGGTCTTACTCACTGTTATAACAAATACCTATACTCACAACTGCAAAGATATGAAACCAAAGGTACACTACCAGAGAGGTAAGCCACACATAACAGAGGACTGCATGGTTTCATATGGCGCTCGCATTTTTTAAATTAGCCGGATCAGCTGAGTCTAAAACCTATTAGACAAATACTTCGGTTAAGACATTTTAAAAATGGACAACCATCTGAAGACGAATTATTCTTATGTTAGCTCTATCCGAGTTAAATATGACCATGCCACATATACATAAAATAAGAGATCGATGTCTCTAATTCAATAGTAGCCTAAAACGATGCGTAATGAAGCAGTACTTACTATGTGGAGGAGGTGGGTACCTCTGGACGGCTCGGACTGAGTTCCCATAGTATGGAGATACGTGGTTGCCCTGTGAGTCGATATTAAACAGTACATCCACATCTTCGGCGAGGGGATACTGCGAGGGGTCCATGTACGAGTGGCCGAGGCCCGGGTGGTGGGAACCGGGATGCTGTTCGTTTAGCACCGATGGGTGGTGATGGCTCATCCATCGAGGTTGGTCCGCGGATACTTCCATAGCTTTTTAGCAAACGTTCATACACACCGAAGTGAACCGATACAAGTCAAGTAAGAAAAAAAATCTGTCCGAATTCCTGCTTTGTTTAATCCACAGTTTTCTTCGTTACCTTCGTTCACCTGGAGATGAAAATAAAAATGTCTTTAAAAAATATGTTGTTCCCCCTATGTTGATGTTATTTACAGTCTATTCAAATGCGATTATTTGGCAGGGATTCAC
Organism: Coregonus lavaretus; assembly: GCF_964263955.1. NCBI lineage: Eukaryota > Metazoa > Chordata > Actinopteri > Salmoniformes > Salmonidae > Coregonus > Coregonus lavaretus. The sequence goes on along the minus strand of NC_139992.1, from coordinate 40,934,827 downwards.
ATTAATGTGAATTTGCCCGGGTAATAAATAAAATAAACTTGTTCAAAACATACATTCAAAAAATAATGTTTCACTTGAATGTTGTCATAAATAGATCCAAGGTCGTATCCAGTCCCACTCAAAGTTCCTCAACTTTTCCCTGACAAAGTTTCTATATTATTAAGCCGATTCAACAAGTTGTAGAGGTATATGTTTAGACGCAGCCTTGTTTGCAGTAGGTGGCTTAGTGCAAACTGACTAGCACCGAACTCACAGATCAAATCTCTGTTTGTGCGCAGCGGCAACCCTCTCCACTTACTTCGCTTCTCTCTCTCTCTCGCACTCCCTCTAGCTCTCTCACCCACTCTCTCTAGCTCTCTCTGAACTCTCTCGGCCCCAGTGTGTGTATGTCTCTCTCTCTCTCGCTCTCTCTCTCTCTCTCTGTTTTTTTTTTTTCTTTTTTTTTTACAGTGAAGGCATTCTTTCAGGATGGCGCCAGGCAGCTCAATGCTTGCAGACAGCTGTGGCGCGACGCAACTTAAGGAGGGTCTGTCAGTGTCATCAGTGGGGGAGGGGCCTGCCCTGCTCACCCTAATTGAATATAGTGGGCCAGGAGAGATGACCAAGAACTGCTGCAAGGATTTTTCTTTCACAGACCCTGCAAGTGTCTCACCAACAGTAAATACATGTAATTTCATATTCAGATAATTTTTCTTGAAAGCAAATACCGGTACACAAACGCCTTCATGCCCATCATACACAATGTATTGTGCATTATAACTCAATTACAACCCATAATGAAGTGGGGTTTTTTCCATAACAAAATATGGACATCTTATATGCACATCTCAATTAGACTTAATGAAAAACAACACATCCATTTAATTATATTATATTATTTTCTATTCTAAAGTAGGCTGCTTTTTAATGCAGTATCTGTATCAATGAATCCTGCTGGCCACAATAATATTTCTGGGCTTGTCATGAAACTATATATATAAATAGAAAGAGACAGCACGTGAAGCCTATTGCTCAATAACGAGGGACCAGTGGCAGTCTGGCAGGTGTGGGACGCCCATTTTCTTAAAATTGTGACAGTGCGTCCTCTCGCGGTGACAGATGCGTTATTATAATGGCAGGCTATGACTTTACTCCCCAAATTGGGCTGATTTCCTCGCTTCACAGAGCAGGGGCGGGCGAGGACGCCAGAGTTGCTGAACTGCAGTCTGGAAAACACTCCACTGCATTACTGCCTGGCTCCTCAGCTGACTTTAACAGACTAAGAGAGAGAGAGTATTCTCCCAGAGTATTAGACTGCTTGTCTCTCCCCCAACACAGAGATAGACAAGCAGCAAATGCCCTGACATGTCATTATTAATTCAAAAAGACTGCATTAAATGTAACTTGATGCAGCTATTTTTTTTTTTACATTATAATACCAAGTCATATATGCGTTCTATAGTGTATGATCTTGAATTGACTAATTAAATATATTCATCTTGACACCATAGGCCAGATCATCTAATAATTCCATATGCCAATGTCAGGTATGCATGCTGCAGTGTACTCTTGCATTGTTCCACTTGATTGCACAGTAATAGGTGGGAGGGGGGGCTGCCCCGTGGGGAGGTATTTTGTATCTAATTCCCAGTTTGGCTACCCCATACTCTCCGATTGGCAGTATGTCATTGTAGAATAGGGGGCTGTTCTTTTTGGTGCTGCGCAATGCACTGACACCGGCAGCCTCCGCGACGCCACTGGACGTGACGTCACCTCCAGAGTAAACAGCCAGGAAATGAACCCTCTCAGCGAGCAGAGCAGAGCGCGCAGGCTGTTCTGGAGAGGAAATGCGCGCGCCCTTTTCCAGTGAGTAAAATTATCATTATTTAATATCACAATTCTATAACCAGGTATGCTGGGCGTTCATTACGCTTTAAAATTATTATGAAATTGTATGGTGAGTTGTATGCAAACAGACATTACAACCGGAGAAAAGGCAGATTCTTTAATAGCCTTGCATTCGCATATAAATCGATATAATATCATTTTCCAAATGGCACTATCACCAATGCAAACTGGCACGAAGGAAAATGATATATGAAATGCTTTTTTTCAGGGTCTCCATGGGAGCACTTGATATTCAGAGCATGGCCACAACAATAACTGCCACATCCATCTTATGCAATGAGGTAGGCCTATTTTACAGAATAGGGTAGCTACATATGTGATATTCGTAGGTGGCCTTTTAGTCTTTTGTAGGTTGTGCATTTTACCAAGGCCGTTCTCAGTCGGGTGCACGGGGTTAATGTGTGAAAAACAGAAATATTGCTGATTTGGCGAAGCACGCTTTTTTTCCTCTCAGAGAGCATGTCTCACTCAAGCGAACCTGAGACTGAACCTGGATGGAAACTGCTGTACCGCCTCACATCGAACAATCTCACCGGCATTGTCGAGCTGTCAACGGACTCGTGTAATTATCCTCTTGAAAAGTATCGCGCTCCATTATCCACCAAGTAGGCTATGCGTTATAGGTGCTCCGAGGCAACACATTACAGTAAAAGTAAAGCTTACAGAGTGGGACATGGAACCTCTCTCAAGACGTGATTCCCCAAGCTTCAGTGTCAAAAGAGAACGAAACGTGAGAGCTTATTCTTTTAGCGTGGAATAAAAACTGGTCCCCTTTAAAAGTTGTCATTTGTAATCCCCACCACTGTCACAACAGAAGGGGGCCATGTGTGTGTTTGTGTGTGTGTGTGTGTGTGTGTGTGCGTGTGTGCGTGTCTGTGCGTGCGTGATAAAATAACCAAAACAAACCAAATAAAAAGCAGATGTCTAGTCTACTACACTGCGTCTGATTCATAAATGTTGGTGGTAGTATGGTGGCTGGTAGTTTTGCCTGGTGGCAGACACAGCAGAAGATTGGGGAGATAATTTGTGAGTGATCATGTCAGGGAACGCTGATTAAAATCTGGAGACATCACACATTTCACCGAGGGTGAGAATTTAAGACACCGCCGGATTATTTCATTGTCAGAGTGAGATGAACTTTTTAGATAGCATAGCTTTGTTTACAGTGTCCACATTTTGCCTCCCATAGGCTAACTGTAATTATGACAAATGTATTTCCCAGGATTGTAATTATTAGGTAGTAGTCATAGTCTAATAATATTAAGAATTATTATTATTATAATAACAACAATAATAGTAGTAATAATAATTATAATAATCATAGTAACACTACTCCTATAGGCTACTACTAGGCCTACACTACTACAACTGCTACTACTACTACAACTACTACTACTACTAATAATAATAATAATAATAATAATAATAATGATAATACCATATAGGCTATTCAAATAATTACTATAAATTGTATCTATTACATATTTTTGTATTTTTGGTTGATCATATGTGTGTGTCCAACCATTGCAGCATCATCATTAAAACAGGGAGATAAGCCACATTCTAAAGCAAGCTTCCCTGACGCTCATGCGCTGTAACCCAGTTCTGGGGGCAGATGAAAAACCGGGAAGGCCCAGAAATACCATTTAATTAAAGTGCCGGCATCTGGTTTAGGAGACTTTTGATGGGTTTAGGTTTTACAGTTTCATTCTAATGTAGCAGGTAAAGCTGTCCAAACAGCCGCGAGGCGCGGATCCAGGGTGAACTAGAGGACATGGCATCGGGCAGCGGGCAGAGCGCGGCACTCTCTCTACGCGCTGGAGCTACTTCACTCCAATCACCACTGGAATACATTATTATTATCTTGATGAAGACTGAGGAATATTTTTTTTAAAGCGAGGGATAGAGCAACGCAGTCGGACTTCCATGTGTGTGTTACAGGATAATGTAAATGTAATAAACGAACAACTATTTATTATTATTAATAATAATAACAATAATAATAACAATGCTTTGATATAGGGTTAAATAGAGAAAAAAATACACCGAAGACAGGCATTTTCAAATAATTCAAAATTATATCATGCATGCCATCATTTGAAACCTCGAGTTGGGGCGTGTGGCATTTAGCCTAGAAATATAGGCTACAGGTAAAGATGACTAATGCCACAATATTCTCTGATCTTTTCAAGAACAACGTTTCTTCTTGTACTCAATTAACTATGTGAACCAGCTCAGATTCTTAGAACCAAAACGAGGGCGTGAAATTCTTCTCGGTGTGAATGAAACTTGAAAAATGAGGTGTATTTCTTAGAATGATTCAAATGAGAAAATATTTTGGAACATTTTACCTCGAGTACAGATTATGTTTTCGGTAATGCTTTAGCCTGAATAACAAGAAAAACAGATGAAGGTACTCTGTCAATTGAGTGAGAGGGAGCTTATCCATGTGATCGCTATTCACCTCCTCTCTCTTAACGGCCGCATCCCCAGGCCCACACCGCCTCCATTTGGATGCTACTGTTTTCGGTTCCTCTGCTTTAAGACGCCATCTCTCAAATGTAGTGCTCTGGGGGCGTATTTTACCAAAAAATCAATTCCATTGACAGTTGTTGCATTTATTCACCCCTTTTTACATAACACATAACACAGTGTTAGGGGTAATTAGCATACATATCAAACTAGTCTAAATAAATCGTTGATAGTCCGCCAAGTAGCTAACATAATTTGACAACTTCATAAACACACAAATAACTTCGACATAAGCCACACTCAATGTGCTGCCCATCTCTGTCGTGGCCTGATTTGGAGATTGGAGGCAGATTGTATCCTTATTTAAAAGGTAACCCACCTCGTGATTATGTGAGTGGCCAGCCTCCCTATCTCCAAAACACAGCTGTTGGGGAAGCATTCAGCATAAATCAATAGAACGGCGCGCGATTTCCCAGCCCGTTCTGTTCTCTGCATGCAAATAACCGCTCGAGTTCTGCCCATGATAGCGCGACTGTGATGCCCTTAATTTCGTATCCTATTCATTCTATGTAACAGCTCCTCTCCAAATCAAGCCATATCGACCACAGGCGCGATGGAAAAAGGGGGAATGCAGCCTCAGCAAATCCAACTCCTTTCTTTTATGACCCATTGGCGAGGTAATCAGATCAATTTCATGGGTTAAGGGATCTGCCTGCCACCAATTCAGGTGGTAATAGCTCATTAAAATCCTTCATATTCTGTATTTCGGGAGACGTGAGGTAGGTCAAATACTCTCAGAATATAGTGCGTTTACTGCAATAAATTCCAAAGCGATTTGGAAACGTAACGAAAAAGGAACGATTTATTAAAACGATTATGGAAGACTACCTATAGCCTATTTACGGTATGTATTTTTTTATTTTCAAAAATGACTTTAGACTGAATATACCCCAGCCTAATGCCAGTCACAAACACAGCCAAACACATACAGGCTACAGTAAAAACATAAAGAGACAACAGTGGCGTCGCGTGTGTATCATTTTAACCACATTTCTGTTTGACAGACATGCAGAAAAGCTCTACACATGTTGAGAGAATTGAGCTGTTTAACCGGTCTCGGCAATTGACTAAACAAAAAGCATGTGTGTGCCTTTTTTTTCTCCTAAAGATGCACTACATAAACGCTATATTCAAAAATCTACGTTTTTAAAGCCATGTAACAAACTTGCTCATCAATTCATTTCTTGACACACGCCTGGCTGGACAGAACACACAGAGGGAGGCTGGAAGAGACCACTATGTACCTTTAAGAGCTATGCTTTGTGTTCTTCGCTAAAGGACAGACAGACAGACAGACTTGCTTTATAGAAATCTAAATATTTACTGACCTGTAGAATAGAGGTTCGTGGTCGTTTTTATTTTTTCTGATCGGCTGCAGATGTGAGGAAAGAGTGACATGGAGATCGAAGCGCCGATGGCATTTAGAGAGAGCGAGCTGCGCAGCGGAAAAAACCGAGGCGCGCGCGCCCTCAGCCCAGAGTCACTCATACACACACACACGCGCGCGCACACACTCCTACAGGCCAACCAAAGAGTCTGAACATTCAGATCAGAGCTCTTCCGGGTCGGTGGAGTCTACGGAGGAAAAACATAGTTAGTCAAACCGAATGCCCCTAGACGCCTATTAGGACATTTTGTCACTTTATGAGGTCAGAGAGTTGGACTGCTGTTTATGGCGCATGTAGCTGCTGTAGTATTTGGTCGGCTCGTATTTGTAGCATCGCTAACACTGTTAAAGTAGCCTATAGCTTAGCCTTGTAGCTAACTAATCATGGGATGGTATAGTGCATTGGGCGTTAGAAATCACGTAGCACGGCATGCATTATATTGCTTAGTATTTCTATCTGTGTCTAGTTTGAGTGCCTTTCGAAAAATGAAAATCATATTTGATTGCAACTCTCAGTAATCAATATTTGCGTGTCATCGACCATTTGAACGCATGCATAAAAAGGTACGCAAGTGCGCGCGTCCACACACATACACACAAACAAACTCCTGAGCATTCTTTCGTTAGGATGACATAGGCTATCTCAGTAAGCCTATATTTTACTATGGCATAGGCCAATACCACTATATGCCATCATCACCAATTGATATTAGGATTATAGTATTCATAAAATATTCAGAAATAAAGTAGCTTATTTTAGATCTACTAACACTGATATTTAACACATTCATTTTCTAAAATAAAGTTGCAGAACTACACATCCATAATATTTGTAGCCTATTGAATTTCCCCATGCTATGTATCAAATGGTGTAAAAATATGAAACTGGTGTTTACGTGCAATGTTGTCCTTCAGGCCTATAGATGTACAGTATCTTAATAATATTATTTAAACTATTAATAAAAGGCCTTCATATTTTTTGTGAAAACAAATAAATGCATAGGCTATACACCAATATCTGCTTACACAGACACCATGTTTGAAATAGACACCAAGTAAAACTGATCCATCTTCCGTCTTCCTCCTCTAAAATAGAGAGAATGAGGAAAGAGAGAAAGAAAGAGAGAGCGAGAGAGAGAGAGAGAGAGAGAGAGAGAGAGAGAGAGAGAGAGAGAGAGAGAGAGAGAGAGAGAGAGAGAGAGAGAGAGAGAGAGAATTGTGCTGATGCTGGAGGCTTGATATCTCACGTTGCGCCTTGACTCTGAAGGAAAATGTAAACTGATCACACCAAAATCTATCTTTGGAGAAGAAATTCAATTAAGGTAATAAATTAAAGATAATTGGCGCGAACGTCGCTGTATAAACTTACCGAAGCAACCAGCCAAAATGTGTCTTTTAAACCAATGAATAATTCAATGATTTCGGGGCAACAAAAGCTTTCATTTATAGAATTAGTATTTCAATATTTTTAATAGAATTACAAAAGAACACATCCAGATGTTAATTATTTAATATGCTTGTATTAGACGTAAATAAAGTGCATATTAAAAAATAAATGGCTTCGCAATTTCAATATAAAGGTGTTGGTAATTATGCTTCGATGATAAATGCGCATACTGATGCGTTCAATATAGTAAAAACAAAGGTCAAATCGCTGTATATTCCGCAGATGATTAGGACTTATTGTAAGTGCATACAAATATTATTAACGTCTGAAGAAATAACATATCTGAAGAATTAATTAGTTTCATTCATTTTAGGGATATAATTAAATGTGACAGCTAAAAAATGAATCCCCCTTTTTCCTATCAACCATTTGCAAACAGAACAGAAATATGTGACACGCAAAATAAATTAAGCCTTCTAAATTAAGTATCCATGATCATGTTTGTGGGGTGTTTCTCCTAAACGAAAAGAAAACAGATTTTCTGAGGCACACAGCTTTACGAGGCTCCATTTTGATTCTGGGGCCATTTTTGGTTCAGTGATGTCTGTGAGCGTGAGCACGGCCAAGTCCAAAGTCACTCTCCTCTTTTCTCCCGCGTGCACTCTAGTAATGGCATGAAATCGCGTGATTAATGTGGAATTTGACGTGAGCTCCTGCGTGACAGCGCGTGCTGACAACAGCTGAGCGTAAACCTTAAAGTATAATGCAAGTAGGCTACACGTTCGTGTTTTTGCACATTATTTATTTATTTATGCCCCTTTTGGTATTTATAACGATGAATCTTATCAGCAGATAGAATGAGGGATTATGATATCATGTTCATAACCCGATTAATTTTGGCATCATAGAACAAGCTGGCCAGTTTAAACACTTGCAGCATACATGTCCTCCAAGTTAATTGTTTGGATACCTTTTTAGCTAGATTTTCATTTGCGCCTTGCCACTGGAATTTATCATGCTTTTGCAATGAACTATTTAATCTAGTGATTATATATGCACATATAGGTCTTATCTGCATTAGGCTACTCATCGCATTGTTGTATTATTGTCGTTATTGACCCTACACCTAATAGCATTTCTGTTAATATAGCCTACCAAAGCCAGATAGGGCTAATGTCCATACCATATCAGTTTAAATAGATACACTCAAAGCTATCCCAATTAAAGGCACCTTGTAACTTATAGTTTCAGCCAACCATAAACAATTGCTGCTTATGTGCACATGTCAAGGGTGACCTTAATGTGAGACAAAACGCCTCCTAAATCCATAGGCCATGGTGTTTCACTCATTCATTTACTTATTTATTTTCTCCATGTGTTTTATTATTATCCTCCTGTGCGCCTTCCAAACGTAAGCCAGTATTTTTTTCTATATACGGCGGCTTCTTCTTCCCTGCGATTTTATTTTAAAATATTAGGCCGAGGTGGGGAGAATTATAAACGACTCCTCTCTTATCTGCTCCCTTCACGTATCCAGGATCACAGAAGCTGATTAAGAAAGAAGTCACAGCCAACGCCGGATTCATAATGATTTGGAATAATGAATCCTTATCTCTCCTCTGCAGATTACCAGCCTTTCAGCTCGCCATGTTTTGTTACATGGGATAATTTATTGCATCTAATACATCACAATGAATCTGATGGGGGAAAGTGATGGCCAATGTTAGGAGAGAGGCTGCTTTTTTATCCCGGGGCATTGAAATGCCTTTACGATTTTTAATTGGTAAAATATAAGGGGGATCTGATAAAAAAAATAGAACTGCAGAGGTATAATCTTGCCTCCTAGTGTTCCAGCGCCACTCTGCAGCATAATTAGTGTGTCAATTTCAACCTGGAATTAACAGCATCGACCTGCCATCGCTGCTCTAGCCGGTGGAGCCAGCGAGATCCTAATTTTGCATGATTTATTTTTCAGCAAGAAGAGATAATTAATCATAAACAGTGAAAACAGTGCAGTTAAGTGGAGATAACAAAATATTTGCATCTAAAAAGATTCGATGAAGCTAATTTGTTTTCACCCCCCCCCCCCCCCCCCCACGACCCCTCCCTCCACCTCTCCATCTAACCACCTCCAAGATTTTTAATTTTCTATGATTAATCCTAGGCGAAATATCATTAATCATTATAAGTTGGAAAACGGGGCATGTAGCAGTGTGTAAACATTGAATATGTTGGGACTGTAATTGCTGGATGGGGATTATCCTGGGCACGGTGGTGTCATTGTTCTTGGGTAGTATGCCACCCTATTGAAATTATGATGGGGGGCATGGACAAAATTGGCTGTACACAGTGTATAGGACTAGCTATAGTAGCTAGTAGCTAGCTATAGGAAGCAAACATTAGACCTACGTTTTCTAACAAGAATATGATGGTAGCTTAACTTAACAATAATAATGATAACTAGTAAGTGACCGTGGTTTGGGTTATCTTTGTTGAATTCAAATAATATTAATAATAATGTAATAATAATAATAATAATAATGTGAAAGAAAGTGTTGTTTTGAAGCCATTTGGCACATTGTCCGCTCAATGCCTTGCCAGGATAAATGTACATTATATTTGCAGCTGTAATTAGCTGATGAGCATCTCTCTCTCTCTCTCTCTCTCTCTCTCTCTCTCTCTCTCTCTCTCTCTCTCTCTCTCTCTCTCTCTCTCTCTCTCTCTCTCTCTCATTTAATTTATATTCTCATTACGCGTTTGTATTTTTCCGGGCCTCTGGATGTCTCTCTGATCCCTCATTTTCCAATGTCCTGGCAAAGCCCCCCAGATGTTTATCAGTCAGCTATTCAGACAGGCCGCCATCTCAAACAAACCCACCCGCCATGGGGGATGGATGGGCAGCCTGACACTCAAGCAGGCAGGCAGGCAGGCACCCGGGCCCTGGCTAATAACGCGGCAGTAATCCTGCATGGACCTACCCAGGCCCAGTCGAAGGGCTGCAACGGTGAGGTGTTTGGGGACAAAGCCACCAAAATGAAGCTTATAATTGCACATAATGCTATGGGCAATCACCTCACGCATTGTGTGAGAAATTGTATTTTAATTTTTGTGTTTGTTTAGAAATAAGAGGGGTGTTGTGAATGGAAGAGATGCACAGAGATGAGAAAGAGGGAGGCGAAGGTGGGTAGATAATATAGATGGGTAGATTATTTAATGAGATTGAGGACAGGGGAGTTGGAGACAAACAGCCTGTTAGGAGGAATATTCCCGAGAGGGAACGAGCACAATGCAAAACGACCCTTTATCTGCAGGGGAATGTACTCATCCTTTAATAAGGGCTCGTTTATTAAAAGCCAGTCGCTTAACCTCCTCACTCAAAATGGCTTTTCATTCTGAGCATCCTTCCCTTCCCGACCCCCCACACTGACGCTGCCGGATCCTCCTGCTCGAATACAGAAAGCCACATATCTTCATGTAGATCACTTGTGTATTGTAACAATCAAAACAATGCGTTATAGGGTTTCGCCGGCCCTCAGTTCCCCTATGATATACCAATATTTATCCACAGGGTGATAAGGAAACGCAAGGATAGCAAGATAACCTCGGCATTCCTCCGCTTCAGGAGCTTTTGTCTATACCGTCTCAACAATTACACATATTTCCCTCCACATTCCTCTTTTATTCTTTCGTTCTCCCTTTCTTTAAACTTCTCCTTTGCTTAATTGTGGGAGATTCGTTTAAGCGTTATTACGGGGCTCCCTAAGCTGCTTAGTCAATGGCTGTTTGTGTGGTTCTGAGGAGTCTGAAAGAGAAGGCAGAGGGAGAGAGAGGGAGAAAAAATAATGAATGAAAGACTGACTTGATTTTGCTCGCAATCCATGGAACAAATAGCTAACATTTAACGTTTACACCCTGCATGGCGACTCACTGGCGCTCCAGGGCCGAGCGAGCCAGGGTAAAGTGTCCCGAAAGCCTTTGGAGGGTGTAAGTCCCCAGCTATCGGGTTCTCCAGATCCCCCCGCGCGCACACGGCTTCGGTTTCAGGCCGGACTTGTCCGCGTTCTGCTTTGCTGCGGCGCGCCTTTAAATGACTGTCAAAGAGGCAAATATCAAATAGCATGGGGTCAAGCCAATTTGGGAACGTTTTTTTTTCCTCAGCCCCCCTCGCTCTGCTTATCACTCTGCCCTCATTCTTACTGGCTGGGTACTGTGTGCATGGCCTGGTGGAATGCTGGTAGTCGAACAGTAGGCTGGGGAGGAGAGTATTCACTCAGTGTGCTAGACTCATAACCTTTCCATTTGTAAATATGAGCCATGCAGAAGAAGAACTAGCTGTTATGTTCCCCATTTCAGGGAAAGGTGAGTGGCATCATTGGTAAATAGAACTACTCACGATTTATCTGATATTCGATATATCGAAATGGATTATATCTCTCATTATCTTAATTAAACTACTTAGGCTACACATTTAATTTGGAAATGTACACATCTGATTAGGATCTACATTGCACTGTCCACAATAGCCTTCTGGAGAAGCACTGCATGAGCACTGGAATAAAACATGATGAACAACCCCTTTAATCTGGAGAGAAATGTGTCTAATCTAAAATATGCATTGCAATTAATCTGGGTAATTGAATACATCCATCGCCTTACATAATTAAAATATAAACTCGACCACCATTAAAAGCTCTAATAAAATGGATTCGTTTTTAAACCTAAAGTTCCTCTTCTTTAGCCTATTGGCTTGTTAAAGCACCAATTAATTATCAAGCTCATACAAATCTAAAATGCTCGGTGGCACCTTTGCCTGTCTAAATATATGCTGCTTTTCAGAACACAATTTTGTAATAGAAAAAAAGAGTGAGATTTGTGAGTTGGTTTTTGATTGACACTGTCCCCGGGATCATGTTTAATCCCTGCTTCACTCTAGCCTTTTCATAACTCATTTCTCTCCGCGAGATGGGGACTCAGATGGTTACCAGGGCGACGGCGATAGCGGCTAAGCCATTTCCCTGTCTGTGAGGGAGGCCGCTATTCCGCATGCATAGCCCATTTGCAACAGAGGTCGTCACAAAGTCATCCACAACCCAACGCACATTTATGATGACACTTTCTTCCCCACACGTCTCCCTTTCTCTCTTCAGAGGGAAACCGGTGCATGCGCGCACCAACATCAGCATCTGATGAAGTCCCCGAGAAGGGTGAAGATGAACTGGCCTTTCTGATCAAAGCACCCTCTAAAGCTCGAGGCTGGCCCGGCGTAGGTAGGTGCCTTTATGCGCCTACCTCCCCCTCCACCCCCTCCCAATACCGCTGCAGAGAGAAATGCCTTCACTTTCAATCAAAATACTGCATAGAGTGTGCGCGTACACACACACCCGCAGTCGGTATTTTGACATTTTAAATCGACTTTCTATTTCCCCTCTGGAATAATGCACTCTGCAAGATTCTGGGGTTGCTGCTGAAATAGAATAGGCTATAGGCTCCAGCGAGCGCTGCGGTGTCATACGGTAGAGCATGATAATGCGCGCTCTCCCTCTCACAGGGATGTTTTTACGTATCGTGTAGCCTAATGTTGCAGGCGATGATTAAGTCGATTTATTTATTTATCGATGTAATCAGCAGACAGAAGTCCAATGGGAACCTCGCCAAGTTCCAATGCTGTAAAAGCTGAGCAGGAGCGCCACAGTTCATCTTGTTCCCCTCTTCTCTTCTCTCCTCCCAATCAACTCATCATATCACCTGCGTGCTAGTTTACCTAGCCTTCCTCTTAGTTGACACCATCCCTGAATGGACACCCACTGATGTAGCCTGCCTCCAAAGTCTTATAAGGGAAAATGTAACCGTTTTATATGATAGCATCACTATTCTATGTCAAGTGCTCTGCATGCTTTGGAGAGATCAGTGGCCAACCTGAAAAAGTTAAAGAAACTCACATGTATAAAGACCATCAACTCCCAAAAGCGCATTTATTATCTGTTCAAATGAAGAAAACAAACTTTATTGCAAATAACAATTAAGCTTTGAGCGAATAAACTACTAGGGCATGTCATTTACATTTACATTTACATCATTTAGCAGATGCTCTTATCCAGAGCGACTTACAAATTGTCATATGCCCTTGGTTGAATAGTCATGGGTTAATAAAGTATCTCTCTCCTGCACATTCTTGAAGAAAGTTTGCATGTCGCCTATGAGGGGGCTTATATTAAACCACACACATCCGGCAGGTTTTATTGCATATGCAAACATTTCATAACTAGCATATATTGTAATTGCAGATGGTGCTTTAGGCGGGGTATAATTTTTTTGGGAAATAATTAAATGCATTTAAAATAGATATTCCAAATGCAACTGCCCCGGTTTCACATCACTTCTAATTGCTTTTGAAAGCCTGTCTTTAAAAACAATTGGTAAAGAGGAGCACACAGACGCGTTGCTTACAGTACCACTCGACACTGCAGATAAAACACAAACTGACGGAATATTTTAAATAACTGTTGTTGAACAATTTGTCATCGCCAAAAATCATAGCAGCTTTAGACAAGTGAAAAGCAGGCCTATGTTGTTAATCAACATTGACATTTTCAGACATGAAAATCAATCAATCAAATCTTCACATAGATCAGAGAGATTAAAGACAAATTAATCACTATTGGTTGTAGTTCCTGTTTTTATTAGGCTATCCATTCAAACTACTTATTTATTATTACAGTAGGGTAGGGTACAAATATTGAATTCCTACAGGGGGCATGTTGTTGTCTAAATATGCTACAGAACATTATACAGACGTGATGAAAATGGCATGTAAACAAATTAGTTGCATTTGTGAATGTGTTTGCGTATTAGCTTGAGCTACAACTACAGGTTTCCAACGGATAATGGCTACTGCTACTGAAATAGACCATTATCCCTCTAAATAACAAGCCAATTCTGTCCCATTTGTAGTCAGGCAAAGTAAAAGAAATCAAAAAGACAAGAGTGCAGTAAGAGAATGAACGAAATGTATGGACAAAGCAAAGTCATATCCAGTTTATCTATCTCACCTAAATACAAGCCTATAATTTTAATAAAAAGGCAATGAGATGAGGTTCAAATGTCATACTTTAATTGACCTATGGGCTTTTTAAATACAATAATTCTGTAAAGTATGTTACATAGGCCTATTAGATGTTTCAATCGGTTTGAGAAATGTCATGCTAGTTGTAGAGTAATAAGATTTCACAACTAGAAATATTCAATGAGATTTAATTTAGGGCTATTTTAAACATCATTATACATTCAAAATGTCCTTCTGATATTTTCACTGAACAAACAGCATTTCATGATTCATGGGATAGGGCAAGACTGTAGTAGCCTTTCAGTCATATTCTTCAAAACTCAAGGGGTATATTTCAGTGAATAAAAAATCAGGTTCAACTCAAAGAGAAGATAGGCTATTATTGAATATTGACTCAAGAGGTCTACTCATTACCACATTGCTCTGCTCTTATCTTATCTTCTCTAATTTCAAGCAGAATCGCCACATATTAAAACTGTGAATATTATTGTAAGATGTCTCTGATCTCACAGTATTTCTTCCAACAAAAACAACAGGTGTTAGATAAAACAGAATATTATCTGTTTTTGTCTGAGGCTGGGACAGGATGAGAAGTGAACTTTAAACCCGAGCCAGCACCATATAGCTCTGTAGTAAGAGTTATAAATGAAGTCTGCCTTTAGGTGGGACTGCTAACCCAAACTGCTGCTGTCAATGTGGCAAGATATAGGACCTGGATGGCATACTAATCTGTTCTTTAAAATAAAGGCCTACCGCCACAACTACTATCACTACTTCTACTATCACTACGACTTCTACTGTCATTATTATAACAGGGTAAGAGTATAGGTGAGAGGAGAAACAGATAAAGTGCCTGTAAAAATGTACCTGATACATGAGAGAGACGACATCTAACACGATAACATTCTCTGTTGGTGCTTACCTCATCCACTAGCTCATTCTATGTTTCCCACCAGCACAGCACTCACCACCAAACCTTGCAATGAGGGAGACTAACACTTTTATGAGAGGGATGAAAGCATGATATCTTAGTGAGAGGAGACCTGGAACCAGAGAGAGAGAGAGAGAGAGAGAGAGAGAGAGAGAGAGAGAGAGAGAGAGAGAGAGAGAGAGAGAGAGAGAGAGAGAGAGAGAGAGAGAGAGAGAGAGAGAGAGAGAGAGAGAGAGAGAGAGAGAGAGAGAGAGAGAGAGGACAGATTAAGACTGGAACAATACAGATATATCAACCAAAACCTTACTCCTTCTCTAAACCAGTAATTTTATATGTTATGTTCTAGCTTTAAGGTGTAGTTTCCACTCATATAAAATACTGGGAACAAACTGTGATACAAAAGCCTGATAAAGCGTTTTTTGAAATCTGCTTATACACTATCATTGATGATGAGAAGCACTGCAAGGGACCCTTGGTCCGAGTGCCAGTGCTGGCCTTAATCACCTACTGTACCCAACTCATGTGGAAAGCATTTCTAATCACTCCTCTTAAGTACAAGGCCAAACTGCTACCTTCTGTCTGGATGGGTCAAAGTGTTCGCTTTGAAATAACGATAAAACATCAGAAAAATAGAAGGCAACAATTCTCCTTTGATTTCTGTTATCATATTGCAAAAATCTCACAGCTTTCAGGCCTGGTTTTGTCCGGATCTCTTTGTGATTAGGTAATAACCACTAGAACAGAAGGGCATTAGAACCAAATGTGAAAGAGGCATGGACAGGGGTTACTATGGGTATACGATGTCATGCCATGGGGTGACGTTACTGTGCAAAAATCATAAATGGGGAATGACTGAACAAACAGACAAACACAAAGCACATACTGTGCATAAAAACAGCAACAAAAAGAACAGAAACTCTGCCTGTCCTTCCTCAGGAGGGGAAGTAAGGCATCATCCCCACACAGGACCTGAACGGAAGAAAGAGAGGGAAAGAGACAGAGATCTGATACCATTTCTCTTTTCAAAGTTGGAAAAACAAGAAACCCTACAGACATCCACCACTTTAATGCCACTCAACCTGCTCACCAGATGCAGATCTATTTAGATTTTAACCCCTGAATGCTGTATTGCATCATTTATAAGTAAGAGGTAGGATAAAAACTAAGAAAGTGTTTCTGTCTAAAGCAGCAAATTGTCACTCAGCACAGCCCAAGTGAAGATATGCTAAAAGGTTTTTCTGTGCATCTCGGGTGGACTGGGAGATACAGAGCAAATTATGTTTTATTAGCTGTTCATGGATACTTCATTGTGAGATGAACGTTAACAATGTTCGATTGGCACAAGACGGAACAGATTTCATTATGTTGAGAAATATCAATGCAATAATAGTGTCATTTCTACAGAGCAGAGTGGGTTGAGAAGGAGGACTGTGAGCTCGCATGTTTGGTGAGGGGAGAGGAGGCTCTGGGTCAGTCTGTTCTGGGTTTCAAGACAAAATCTAAATAATTGTCAGGTTCTTATACATTTGAGTAAATATGTTCCAAATATGTTTTTACTATCTATTATTTATTACAATAAATATTACAAATTTGCCAGCTGAAAAACCTCACACACAGACACACGTACACACGCTAAAACAGGAACCTATCAAAGATCTAAAATAGGAACCTATCAAAGATCTAAAATAGGAACCTATCAAAGATCCAAAATAGGAACCTATCAAAGATCTAAAATAGGAACCTATCAACGATCTAAAATAGGAACCTATCAAAGATCTAAAGCAGGAACCAATCAAAGATCCAAAATAGGAACCTATCAAAGATCTAAAATAGGAACCTATCAAAGATCTAAAATAGGAACCTATCAACGATCTAAACTAGCAACCTATCAAAGATCTAAAATAGGAACCTATCAAAGATCTAAAATAGCAACCTATCAAAGGCACAAAGAACACACACAAGCACCCGTAATATGACAAACATACAGGACTATAAGACGAGTACAAGCAGGTGTGTGACGTGACATGTGTGTGGGTACAGGTGATACAGGTGACAGAGGTGACAGAGGTGACAGATATAAGTGTTTGTGTGTGGGCGGGGGATGTGACAGGTGTGTGTTTTAGAGCACGTCTGGATAGCCTCTCACCGTGTATTGTGAGGGCTGATGGAAGGGCTGGTGGTGCGAGGGGTGCGATGGGTCCCCTGGGCGCGGCCGTGACCGTCTGCTCCAGATTTGGATACAGCTATAGATCACCTACAAGATCAAACCCTCAGGCTTAGTGCTACATCATCCAAACATGTTATGACACCACCATGACACAATGCCTTACAAACCTAAATGTATGAGATCAAATTGACATCGGCTAAAATACATTTGACACTTTATCATTAGAAATGTGTGAAATATACATTTTCTACAATTGCAGTGGATGTAACAAACGGCGTCATGACATCATATGATTATGGCGGTCAAAACTTACATCTGCTCTTGTATGTGCAGCATCCCCTGTGTGGTTGCTAAGTAACCACATGTGATTGACAGGTCAGGTACAGTCGGAGCCCCTGTCCCGGAGATGTGGCGGACAGCTGCCGTTGCCCTGGCGCTGACCCCCGGTGACCCCTCTGTGACGGGTCGGCTCAGATGACTGGTCGGCTCATTTTTGATGTCTTATCTAAGAGACGTCGTCCTGCCAGACTGCCTTTCCCCCTCCCTCCCTTCTCCCCCTCTTCCTCCCCCTCCTTTCCCCCGCCCTCCTGTCCTGTCAGCTTTCCAACCGGCGCTCCCAGATAAGGGTCTGTCCAGCGTGGAGGGCTGGGGGGTCAGCCTGTTCAGGAAGCGACCAAGTGACCCTGTGGGACCAGAGGTTAGAGGTCAGGCTGGGTGGCAGGGCAGGGCAGTCTGGGCCAGTGGAGGTGGTGGAGGGGATCAATAGAGGTGTTGTTCTGAAGTGTGAAAAAGGGAAAGGCTAGACTCACTGGGGTCAGTAGACTCATACTTACCATGACAGGGCCATGACACTCTCCCTCTCCCTCTCCCTCTCCCTCTCCCTCTCCCTCTCCCTCTCCCTCTCCCTCTCCCTCTCCCTCTCCCTCTCCCTCTCCCTCTCCCTCTCCCTCTCCCTCTCCCTCTCCCGCTCCTCCTACACCTCTTCTCTTTCTCTTCTTTCCTACAACCTTCTGTCTCTGTCTCAATAATAGCTCCTCTCTCCCTATCATCTACTACTATGATCCACTACACTCTCTACTGTTAACACACCTCCTCTTTCTCTAATCAATTCATCTATGAGCATTGAATATCTTGTCCTGTACTCATCTGAACCCCAGTCTGAACCCCCTGCACCAGCACACACACTGTGCACTTACACACACATACACACACATGCATCATTCACACACACACTGTAACTCAATGGCACAGGTGATTATGTTCCGCATGAGTGCATGCAACAGGTGTCTGAGCAAGGTGAATGAAGATAAGATACTGTGAATAGGAGAGAGGAGGAGAGAGAGGGAGGCAGTGATGGACAGAAGAAAAGACAGGGGAAGAGAGATGTGGTGTTGTGTCGATTAGTGGTTTACAGGGGCCTTCTTAAGCAGGATATAGCACTGAGAGAATCAAACACTTCCTGACATTAAAGAGAACGAAACAAGGAGACTTCCTCCCTCATATGCAGGTGGACTGATCAGGGAGGAACAAAAGACCAGGGAGACTAAACATGGAGCTAAAGAAAGTCCAAGGTTGAGTGTGTGTTTGTGTGTGTGTGTGTGTGTGTGGCTCCTTGCCCTCTCCAGAGGGGGTAACACACACCACTGCTGTGTAGCGGGGGGTGAGAGGCTCAGTGGCGCTACCGTGGTGCCCAGGCTGCTGCCGGTCAGGAGGTTAAGTGCTGTAGTCACACACACACACACACACACACACACACACACACACACACACACACACACACACACACACACACACACACACACACACACACACACACACACACACACACAAACACACACTCACACACACACACACACACACACAAACACACAAACACACAAACACACATTAACGCATACACATTAAACACTGGAACCATTGACAGGAGTCTACAGACAAGGGGCCACCGAAGCGGGTCCCCTGACACACATACACACACACACACACGAACGCACTCGTGCACTCACTCACTCACTTAATCACGCATGCACACACACACACACACACACACAGACACAAACACACACACTGTGAACAGGAGCTCAAAGTGGAGCGCGGTACCCCAGAGTCTGACCACACAGGGCGGTGGGGTTGCCGTAGCACCCTGATACACACCAGGTAGCCCAGAGAGTGTGTGTGTGTCACACTCAGGTTGTCTCGGCCACTACGTGAAAGACAGGCATACATATATCTCAATATGGCTCTGCATATACTAAACGCTGTAAAATAAATAAATAGATATTGTTGTTTTTATGTTATCTTACTGCCAGACAGTTACCTGTAAATTACTGTAAAAATAAATAAAAGTACAGTATGTTACCGTAAATTCCCCAAAAAGTTTTTGTTTACAGTAATATAACTAGTTGCCAGTAAGATAACGTAAAAACAACAGGATTTTTTTTTTACAGTGTACACACACCTACACTACTACATTTATGGGCTGTAGTAGATAGCTTGGCTGTAATATTGTATAGAGCTATTGTACTGTAGAATAGAGCGGGGCTATAATATACTGTAGCTGGGCTGTAGTATTGTAGTACTGTATCTGGTCTGTAGTAGAGATGGGCTGGGCTGTAGTATAAAGCTGTAATATTGTAGTGTACTGTATCTGGTCTGTAGTAGAGATGGGCTGGGCTGTAGTATAAAGCTGTAGTATTGTAGTACTGTATCTGGTCTGTAGTAGAGATGGGCTGGGCTGTAGTATAAAGCTGTAGTATTGTAGTACTGTATCTGGTCTGTAGTAGAGCCGGGCAGGGCTGTAGTATATAGCTGTAGTATTGTAGTAATTTATCAGGTCTGTAGAAGAGATGGGCAGGGCTGTAGTATAAAGCTGTAGTATTGTATTGTAGTGTACTGTATCTGGTCTTTAGTAGAGATGGGCTGGGCTGTAGTATAAAGTTGTAGTTTTGTAGTACTGTATCTGGTCTGTAGTAGAGCCGGGCAGGTAGGAAGTATAAAGCTGTAGTATTGTAGTACTGTATCTGGTCTGTAGTAGAGATGGGCAGGGCTGTAGTATAAAGTTGTAATATTGTAGTACTGTCTCTGGTCTGTAGTAGAGCCGGGCAGGGCTGTAGTATAAAGCTGTAGTATTGTAGTACTGTATCTGGTCTGTAGTATAGCTGGGCTGTAGTATAAAGCTGTAGTATTGTAGTACTGTATCTGGTCTGTAGTATAGCTGGGCTGTAGTATAAAGCTGTAGTATTGTAGTACTGTATCTGGTCTGTAGTATAGCTGGGCTGTAGTATAAAGCTGTAGTATTGTAGTACTGTATCTGGTCTGTTGTAGAGCCGGGCTGGGCTGTAGTATAAAGCTGTAGTATTGTAGTACTGTAGCGTCTGTGTTTGTGTCTTTGTGTCTGGGGTAAACCCCTGCTACTGCAGAGCCTTTGTTTCCCAGTGATCGGCTCTAATGCTGCAGCACTAATTGTTTAACACAGAAACACGTATTTTCTCCCTTTAATGTTTTTGTTTTTATTGTCGCTGATGCATTTATTACAAAACCTTTGTGGATTTGTACACTCCTCCTTCACCCCCCTTTCCCTCGCGCTCTCTTTCTCTTTCTCTTCCTCAAACCCCCTCCCTCCCTCTCCAAAATGCCCACCCAAAAAATGAAAATGTGAACATCAGCAGAAAAAGGGATGTCTGGCAAGTTGCATCATTTTGAGAAACAAACCGTGTGAAACCGTGTTAGCCAGCGTATTAGCATATACAGTATACAGAAAGACCAGCATGCGTGCCTGTCTCCAAAAGAAAAGAGAAACACAAAAAAGAGGTGAACGTTACTCTCCTCTACCCGTGACGGAGGTTTCTAGAAGAGATAGCTCTCTGAGTAAACGTGATCGCTACAGATCCAATCACCTCAAACAAAAGGGATAAGCAATGGAGCTGTGTGAATTTAATAATGTGTCTGTGTTATGAGTGCGAATGATGTGTGTGTATGTGTGAAAAATGCTGTATAGTTCAGAGTGAACCATAGGATCTGGAAAAGAGGCAGCCAGGCACCAATGTTATCATTTGCATCATAATAGCAAGCTGGTATGAATAGTTCAGTGTTGATAAGCTATTTCAGAGGGTTTCATGTCCATGGAAGTTGCTAAGCTTCACGAAATGTGTTTGTTTGTGCTTGTGTGTATTGTTTTGAGTTTTTCATCATACTTGACAAAAAAGTTAGCTATATGCTAAACTAAATTCAGTCAAATTGAGGACATTTCCTGGTATATATTTTAGGTGTATATGAGGTAGGTCTTTACAGTATGAGAGGGAGAGAGAGAAAGAAAGAAAGAAAGAAAGAAAGAAAGAAAGAAAGAAAGAAAGAAAGAAAGAAAGAAAGAAAGAAAGAAAGAAAGAAAGAAAGAAAGAAAGAAAGAAAGAAAGAAAGAAAGAAAGAAAGAAAGAAAGAAAGAAAGAAAGTGTGGCCTCTGAGATTGGCTTCTCGGATTCAACATCAGAGGATACTTCACTGCTCCATCCGCCCCATCTCTACACCCCTCTCCCACCCCTCCTCTATCTCCCCCTGCACCTCGCCTCCCCAGGAGGGTACAGAGGCCCTGTACGTCCCAGATAAGACCTACTCAGAAGGGGGAGGTATGGGGGTGAGGGGGGGTAGGGGGGGGGGTGAGGGGTCACCACAATGGCTCGCTCCCGATAGCGCTATCAGCTTATGCTAATCACCCTGCTAAGTGTTTCAGGACGAGGGAAGCAGACGGGGCGTCATCCTAAAACACACGCCTCCTACTTAACCTGCGCCATATCGCGATGAGCCCCACTCATTCAAACAGCCCCACTCTTTATTTAAAAGAGACGACGCAAACGAGGGAACTAGACACAGAGAGATAGAGAAAGAGAAGCCCCCAAATTGATTAATCGTGTCACAAATTGATGTTAAGCGCTAGTCGCAGATCTGGCCTCCTTTTGACCAACTTGGCTTTTTTTAACGGTATTGTTCTGTCATAATGGGGAGGATAGGAGGGGTTTCAGAGGAGATTTGGATGTCTGGAAGGATGGCGTGAATACTGAAGGAGTGTAATGGAATGTTAGGATCCATTGTTACCTTGGCTTACTGCACACGACAGGTAGATGATAAAGAATCCTGTAGGCCAAGCTCCCCAGACTGTTTTCTAAAGATGAAAACTACCAGGACTTGACTCCTTAATGCACTACAGGGAGAGGGAGATTGAGATAAAAGTCAAAGTCAAAGAATGCTAAGAGACAAATGTAGCTTGTTATACTCTATCAGGATATATTGCCCCATATCATCCTTTCTCTCCCTCACCCTCTCTTCCTCTGTATTTCTCTCCATCAACTATTGTCCTCCTCCTCCTCCTCCTTTTGATCACTCCTCTTTCTCCTCACCTTTCTTCCCTTTTATCGTTCCCCTCCATTCCCCCTCTCCTTCTATCTCTCACTCTTCCTCACACATTTCTCAAATTAATTCCTCTTTCCCTCATCCTCCTCTTTCTCCTCTGTGTACGACTGACCCAGGTCCCTCAGATGAGGTCACCATCTCTCCCTCTCTCATACCCATCACTGACTCTCATACTCTCCTCCCACCATCCCTCCATCCCTCTCTCCTCTCCTATTTAGATAGAGGGGGCTTTGGTGAACCCTGGGGAGCGGAGGTGAAGTCCTCAGATAGTAGCCCCCATTGTGGCCCGACTGGAAATGCATTGTGGGTGGATTTGTCCAGTTTTATGTAAAAGCAATACTCTTTTCACCTGAACTAATACAAGCTGTGGCTTAAGCCCCTTACTGCCATGTGCTGCATTTCCACCCTAATCTCTCTGGCTTCAGCTCCGTCCCCACATACCTCAGGGCACTCACTGATAAAGCCTTAACTCTATACTAGTCTACAGTTCTCTTTCCCTCTCTAGCAATCCTCTCACTCTCTTGCCCTTTTTCGCTCCCCCTTTCTCTTTCTCTTCTCCAGGACACCGGTGAAGCAGCCTAGCAAAAAATTCAAGTGATCAAGAGATTTAGGTGGAAGAGAGGAAAACCACTTCCTGAATCCCATCTCCAAGAGAAGATGAGAAATAGTGAACGAAGAAGAAAAAAGGAGAGAGATGGGGGAAAAGAGGAGGATAACATGAATTCTCAACTTAGGAGTGTAAAGCAATCCCAACATGAACTCACACACCGCTCGTACATTATAACTGCATTCTGTTGTCTGACTGAGCGAGGAGATTGAGCGACAGGAGAGATAAAAAAAGGAACGTTATGTTCAGCGTAAAAAAACACACACAAGGGAATCTGCTGTAGACACTAAGCTGGTATGTGAGTGGTGAAGTCGAAATAGGAGAAAAGTGAAAGCATCCTCTATCCCCCTTTCCTCTCTTTCTTATTCTCCCTCTCTTTTCCTCTGATCCTCTACTGTTTACTTCTTCTTTATCTTGTAGACACGTCTCATCTGTCTTGTTCCACTTTCCTTTGAGTCCTTGTCCTGGAACTATTTATCAGGTAGGATGGGGGTCAGCGGGGCAGTATTTAAGGGTGCTCACAGACTTCCTTTCCTCCCAGAGAGTCCAATATCCTCCTCCTTTACCCTGTCCCTGCCCTTGTCTCTTCCCTCCTCTCCTCTCTTCATCCCACCTGCTCTCCTCTCCTCTCTTTATCTCTCTTATTGTCCTTGTGCTTGTCCTCCTCTCTCCTGTTCTCTCTGTTCCTAAGCCTCACATTCAGAGTCTGAGTCCGTCCGACTTCTAACTACTTTCTTGTGGCTGACTTTCCTTGAAGGACTTCCCCTGGCTGCATCCCTTGCACCTTAAATCTATTCCTCTCCCCATGTCTCTCTATTCGCCCCGTCTGCCTACACTCCTCCATCCTTTCTTCCTCCATCACCTAACACTACTTTCATTTTCCCCTTCTGCTACTTCCTGTCTGTGGTAGGCCTTAGGGGGGTGTATGGGAGGTCAGGTGAGACCTACCAATCTTGGGGGGACTTGGTGTTGGGCCTAACAAGAGGGCCTTACATTTATACAGTATGTAAACACATGTACACACACGCACAGAGACACACACAAAATGAAGTATTGATAAAGACACACAGTGTTGTTTTGTCAGCTCAGCAGGAGCAGCCTAGGGGGGAGGAGGAGAGGGGAGGCAGCTAGGTATCACTACCCGGGATCGGAACATTTCTATCAGGAGATAAAACGAGAAGAAGAACACCTTGGACAAGATAGGCCTATACATTTCAGCTAGGGGAGTAATCTACAACAGTTATCAAAGTTTCCTCCCTAATATCTTCTCCAGCTTCTCCTTTACCCCCTCACCATGCCCCTCCTCACCCCCACTCCCCCTCCCATTGTTAGGGCCGCCCCCCCCCCGGCAATGTGCAGCGGTGTGATACTGAGAGAGGGCAATTGAGCCACACATAAAGACCTGCCCATAATCTCCTCCCATAGACAGGTCCACCTACCCCACCCACTGTGGCACACACACACACACACACACACACACACACACACACACACACACACACACACACACGCACACACACACGCACACACACACGCACATGCACGGCGCACACACACGCCACGGCACGTCCCCACCATGCTATACACATTGACACACACACACATACTCCCAGTGAGATGGGTGCTTTAAAGCAGGGGACACACCCAGAGTGACACACACTATTATAAATAGCCTAATCTATATGGTAATACTGTTGTATTCTACAAGCACAGAATAAGGATAAGATAACATTGTGACTTCAGGGTTCGGACTACCTTCTATGGTAATTGTTATCAAAGGTTATTCTGGATGACATCGTGGCTGTGTTGTGATTGGCTCTGGCCTGTTATTTATGATATGAATTATGATAACCATGGTGTCTCTTCTCTTCTGCCTCCCTGCCTCTCGGGCCACCAGACACAATAAATTGCTATCGTTAATCACCTGTTCTTTGTTCCGCCATGATTACCCCTCCACCGCAATAAGAGTTTTATTTAAGGAAGAATATGGATTTGTCATCCACAATATTTGATGTCCTGACATTTCATTGTTAAAGGGGACGCAGGCTGCTTTTGCATTTTATGACTCCATCTCTTCTCTCTCTCTCAGGGACATATAGGAGAGGAAGAGAGGCGATGGATGTTGTCTGAACACAAAGCGTTATCTACACAGTGTGATTACTATTCTCAAACAACAACATCCTCTAATCATAGAAAAGTTCAAAAGGTCAGACATAAATGTTAATGTAATGAAATATAACCTGATGAAAATATACAATTATTGGGTAATTAATTCTGAACTGTATGAATATTTATTTTACATTTTTAAACATGCGAGAAGCACGGACGTACACACTCACAAACGAATGCACACACACACACACACATGTACACGCACACACACACACACACACACACACACACACACACACACACACACACACACACACACACACACACACACACACACACACACACACACACACACACACACACACACACACACACACACACACACACACACATACAGTGCCTTCAGAAAGTATTTATACCCCTTGACTTATTCCACATTTTGTTGTGTTACAGCCTGAATTCAAAATGGATTACCCAGATTTTCTTTCTCACCCACCTACACACAATACCCCATAATGACCAAGTAATGTTTTATTTTTTAAATGTTATAATGTTTTTGGAAAATGAAATACACAAATATCTTATTTACATAAGTATTCACACCCCTGAGTCAATACTTTGTAGAAGCACCTGTTGCGGCGATTACAGCTGTGACTCTTTTTGAGTAAGTCTCTAAGAGCTTTGCACACCTGGATTGTAAAATATTTGCACATTATTATTTTTTAAATTCTTCAAGCTCTGTCAAGTTGGTTGTTGATCATTGTTAGAAAGCCATTTTCAAGTCTTGCCATAGATTTTCAAGCAGATTTAAGTCAAAACTGTAACGAGGCCACTCAGGAACATTCAATGTCGTCTTGGTAAGCAACTCCAGTGTATATTTGGCCTTGTGTTTTAGGTTATTGTCCTGCTGAAAGGTGAATTTGTCTCCCAGTGTCTGTTGGAAAGCAGACTGAACCAGGTTTTCCACTAGGATTTTGCCTATTCCGTTTATTTTAATCCTAAAAAACTCCCTTGCCGAATGACAATCAGACCCATAACATGATGCAGCCACCACCATGTTTGCAAATATGAAGAGTGATACTCAGAGATGTGTTTTGTTGGATTTGCCACAAACATAATGCTATTCAGGGCATACATTTTTTTGCAGTTTTACTTTAGTGCCTTATTGCAAACAGGATGCATGTTTTGGAATATTTTTATGCTGTACAAACTTCCTTCTTTTCACTCTGTCACTTAGGTTAGTATTGTGGAGTAACTACAATGTTGTTGATCCATTCTCAGTTTTCTCCTATCACAGCCATTCAACTCTGTAACTGTTTTAATGTCACCATTGGCCACATGGTGAAATCACTGAGCGGTTTGCTTCCTTTCCGGCAACTGAGTTAGGAAGGACGCCTGTATCTTTGTAGTGACTGGGTGTATTGATACACCATCCAAAGTGTAATTAATAACTTCACCATGCTCAAAGGGATGTTCAATGTCTGCTTTTTTATTTTTACCCATCTACCAATAGGTGCCCTTCTTTGCGAGGCATTGGAAAACCTCCCTGGTCTTTGTAGTTGAATCTGTGTTTGAAATTCACTGCTCGACTGAGGGACCTTACAGATAATTGTATCTGTGGGGTACAGAGATGAGGTAGTCATTCAAAAATCACGTTAAACACTATTATTGCACACACAGTCCATGCAACTTACTATGTGACTTGTTAAGCCAAGTTTTACTCCTGAACTTATTTAGGCGTGCCATAACAAAGGGGTTGAATACTTATTGACTCAAGACATTTCAGCTTTTCCTTTTTAGTTCATTTGTAAACATTTCTCAAAACAAAATTCCACTTTGACATTTTGGGGTGTTGTGTGTAGGCCAGTGACACAAAATCTAAATGTAATCCATTTTAAATTCAGGCTGTAACACAACAAAACGTGGAAAAAATCAAGTAGTGTGAATACTTTCTGAAGGCACTATAGGTCTCTTTGGGAGATATTTCCTCTTCCTGTTTGGCTGGTGCCAGGCGAGCCACCCTGCTGCCACTGAGGAATGTGGATAATGTTGTTGGCCCTGGGCACCAAGAACAGAGCACAGAGCCATTAAACACACATACACACACA
>NC_139992.1:40892243-40902243 GCF_964263955.1 Coregonus lavaretus | reverse complement strand
AACGTTCACCAGGTCAATACAGGGGTCACATTCAGCTGGGAGCCAATCACAGCTCAGAGAGACACAGAAAGGGAAAGAGATAATTGGACAACACAAAATTACAAACTTTTAATCACACACACGCACACATACACACACACACACACACACACACACACAAATAAAGACAGACATGTAACACAGTGGGAGACTCATACAGTGGCTCAAAGACACACACGTACACATAAAACAACTTGTAAGAAAATCATTAGCTAAGCACATCAGGGAAAAAAGACCTCCAAACGATTTCATTGCATTTCAATTGTTCCCAGATTCTTCAACTGTTCAGGACTAAACTGTGGTTACCTGCTTTCCCCCTTCATCTCAACATCAAAAGGGCGACAGAGAGAGAGACAGGGACAGAAGGAACAACAGAAAGAAATAGAGAGAGAGTCTGGCAGAGGGAGAGAGAGCCAGGGAGCACGGCCGGCCTTATACGCCCGTTTAATGGAAATAACAAGCATCTATCTCAGGCAATTAAGTCTGCATCCGATGCTTATCGTTCCCCGGAGTTCCACAGTGCCATCTAAAGAAAATGTTTGCATTTGAAAAACTCCATCAGATAAACAAGATAAGGGGGAGAACACGTATGCGTTGCGGTGGCGTATCGCGTCCGACCTCATCTTTGCTCTAGCGGGGATAAGTGACTCTGAAGCCGCCATTAACGGGTAGCGGTTAGAGCTGATCAAGGCATTACCTGCTAATGTCCTTGGGTTGCCGGTTGTTCCATACAGGGCTGATTTACATAGATGGGGACAGGGGAGTGTGAAAACCGTAAAACGACAGCAACACAGCAGAGCAACAGAGAATGTAGCAGGCGTTGGTGACTTCGAACGTAGGCCTATAGACAGCAATACACACAAACATGCACAGTCCAAACATCATTACATATGGACATATGTTAATTAGAACACACGTTGGATTTAGAGAAATAGAATGAGGGACTCACAGATTTAGAATTCTCCTTAGAGTCACAAAATGATACAATGACTTAGCACAATGATGGCACTTCCCATCATAACAAGTAGCAGTAGTATCTACTTTTATCATCAGGTCACATCTGGAACTTTCTCTGCACCACCATCGCGTGCCCAATGGGATTGCACGTGAGTACATTCCTGTAACACAGCATTTCTCACATACAGATAGATATAAACACACACGCACATTGAGTACTATAATCACATTTAGTACACTCTAAAAATTAGGGGTTCAACAAGGGTTATTTTATGATCCTCAAAGTTCTTTGAAGAGAACCTTAGGGTTCTTGGCACTGAAAATGGCCCCCAAAAGGTTCTTCCAAGAACCCCATAGGAGGTGGGGTTCATCGAGGAACCTCCTTAGTTGGTGGGGGTTCTTGCAGGAACCTAACTGCCCAACTAAAACATTTGGATTTGAAAGGCCAGCAGGTGCTGGCACATAACTGAAAAATTTTAAGATCTCCTCAATTGAAGGTAAGGTTTGTCCCTTGTATGATCTAAATTGATATTGTTTTATGATGATACCACCTATCTTTTGATATATATGCAAATCTTTCTACAACAGAAAATGGACACAATTCAATGGATAACAAACAACAAAGAGATAAGAGGAATATGTAGGTTATAAGAAGATGTTGAAGGCTAGCTGCATTGGGTGCAGATGACTGAACTGCTCACTTTTGTGTCTGTGTCTGTAGGTATACAGACGAGGAGGCATACAAAGGTATGTCAATTGGAATTGGTATGTTATGCTGATCACATTTACCATCCTCCTCCCTTACCTCTTCAATGAATATCCCATAGGCCTCTACATTATGGACAAGGTATGTTTATGAAAACCATTATCAAAACAGTTTTTTAAATTCACACTCACCACAAAAACCAAGATATGAATTCTGTCGTGTGCATGTTTTGTTAATCATCTGTATAATTACTATTTTTTGTATTCACAGACTTCACCCTCCCTACACCTCTGATGAATATAACAGGAAACCTGTTCGATCACCATGCACTGCAAAATCATTCTGGCTATGGATACGGAGAACATCAATACATTAACATCAACACGCCAGAGGATATACCCATTGGAGGTGGGGCTCTGCTGCGAGTTTACCTCATATTTATATTTATTATTCTGCTTTGCCACTAAAATCATAATAAACACTGATAACTAAAATATTGTTGTTATTGTTGTTATAGTTATGCATATTATTATTATTAATAATAATAGGGGGGGTAATATTTTATTTATTGAAAAGGTTCTTCGAGGATCCATTAAAAGAGGTTCTTTGAAGAACCCTTTTAAATGGTTCTTCGAATAACTTATAGGGGTTCCCCCACAGTTTCAATTTGAAGAACCCCTAAAGGATACTCCAGGAACCTTTTATTTTTAGAGTGTAGTTGTAGTGTTTCGATAATGTGTAGCATAGTATTAGATGCTGTATGTTTTCTTTCTGGTCGGGACATGGAGGCCAAACCAACATTGGGAGGTCCATGTGACTGCGAGCGCCCGTGGGGTCACAGTGAGGTCATGACCCCTGTGAGAGTGTCTCAGAGGTCAGGGGGTGGGGTCGATCAGAGGGGAATGTTATCCAAAGCACCAGTGTTTATTTGTTTAATTTTCCATCTAATTCTGGTGTCTGCCTCTGATCAAGATTACTATAGATTACTATTAAAGAAGGGAGGGAGAAAGAGAGGAAGGGAGGGAGGGAGGGAGAGAGGTAGGGAGGGCGGTAGGGAGGGAGAGAGAGAGGTGAAGAAAGAGAGAGACAGAAAAAGAGATGAACAAAAAAAAAGGGAAAAAAAGAGAGGGACAAAAAGCAGGAATGGAGAAACAGCGAGAAAGAGGGAGAGAGAGAAAGGGGGAGGAAGAGGGAGAGAGAGAAAGGGGGAGGAAGAGGGAGAGAGAGAAAGGGGGAGGAAGAGGGAGAGAGAGAAAGGGGGAGGAAGAGGGAGAGAGAGAAAGGGGGAGGAAGAGGGAGAGCCTGCTGCTTCAAATTAGACTGGATAAATAATCCTACTTTACCTCTGTAAACATGGTACTTTAAACGTATTGTCAAAAGTAAAATAAGCTTTACAAACCAGAAAAACACTCTCTGGCAGTACAACTGACGGGGACTTAAATTCACATGAAGGTCACTTGAAGTGTCAAGAATTTCTCTCCTCTCCTCCCTCTCTCCTTTCTCACTCATTCTATCGCTCTCTGGACGGACAAACTTGAGAGCTGTGGTAAAACAAATATCCAGACGTGGAAATGAAATTGGTTATTGGCTGGTACTGCCCCTAAAACAGTTTGAAAATAAAATACAGAATAACATACACTACATGACCAAAAGTATGTGGACACCTGCTCGTCGAACATCTCATTCCAAAATCCTGGCCATTAATATGGAGTTGGTCTCCACTCTTCTGGGAAGGCTTTCCACTAGATGTTGGAACATTGCTGCGGGGACTTCCATTCAGCCACAAGAGCATTAGAGAGGTCGACACTGATGTTGGATGATTAGGCCTGGCTCGCAGTCGGCGTTTCAATTCATCCCAAAGGTGTTTGATGGAGTTAAGGTCAGGGCTCTGTGCAGGACAGTCAAGTTCTTCCACACCGATCTCGACAAACCATTTCTGTGTGGACCTCGCTTTGTGCACGGGGCCATTGTCATGCTGAAACAGGAAAGGACCTTCCTCAAACTGTTGCCACAAAGTTGGAAGCACAAAATCATCTAGAATATTATTGTATGCTGTAACGTTAAGATTTCCCTTCACTGGAACTATGGGGCCTAGCCCGAACCATGAAAAACAGCCCCAGACCATTATTCCTCCTCCACCAAACTTTACAGTTGGAACTATGTATTCGGGCAGGTAGCATTCACCTGGCATCTGCCAAACTCAGATTCGTCCATCGGACTGCCAGATGGTGAAGTGTGATTAATCACTAAAGAGAACGCATTTCCACTGCTCCAGAGTCCAATGGCGGTGAGCTTTACAGCACTCCAGCCGACACTTGGCATTGCGCATGGTGATCTTAGGCTTGTGTGCGGCTACTCGGCAATGGAAACCCATTTCATGAAGCTTCAGATGAACAGTTATTGTGCTTATGTTGCTTCCAGAGGCAGTTTATAACTCGGTAGTGAGTGTTGCAACCGAGGACAGACGATCTTTACGTGCTACGCGCTTCAGCACTCGGCGGTCCCATTCTGTGAGCTTGTTGCTCCTAGATGTTTCCACTTTACAATAACAGCCCTTACAGTTGACCGGGGAAGCACTAGCATGGCAGAAATTTGACAAACTGACTTGTTGGAAAGGTGGCATCCTATGACGGTGCCACGTTGAAAGTCACTGTGCTCTTCAGTAAGGCCATTTTACTGCCACTGTTTGTCTATGGAGATTGCATGGCTGTGTGCTCGATTTTATACACCTGTCAGCAACGGGTGTGGCTGAAATAGCCAAATCCACTAATTTAATGGGGTGTCCACATACTTATATATATTACTACTTATATGTGGTCCTCTGTAGCTCAATTGGTAGAGCATGGCGCTTGTAACGCCAGGGTAGTGGGTTCGATCCCCGGGACCACCCATACGTAAAAATGTATGCGCACATGACTGTAAGTCGCTTTGGATAAAAGCGTCTGCTAAATGGCATATTATTATTATTATTATTATATATATAGTGTAGTTACAGAATAACATAATTACAAGGTAGGTACAAAATTTAAACATAACACTGTAAAACCTGTTTCGCAGTTTGTGTAATTACACATTATTTTTTTTACACACAACAGACTAAGCTAATTATTTGGGTGAGAGGCGGTCGAACCAGACTGTGACCATGTACAGTTCTCTCCACCTGAGTGGTAGGACTGGTGACAGAGTGGTAGAACTGGTGACAGCAGTGCCACTTTAGCTCAATCGGTGAACTCCTCACCCCCCTGAGTACAAAGGAAACGAGGGGAAAACAAGGGAGGGAAAGGAGGAGTAACTGCTGGTGGCCCACATGTGGACGTGTACAAAAGGGTAGACATTATTTTCCCCTCCATGGCTGAGGCAACACAACAATACGCTTAATTTACTGTAGGTGAGTGGGTGTGTGTCTGAGTTGCTACCTGTGTGTGTGTGCGTGGGTGTGTGTGTGTGTGTGCGGGTGTGTGCGGGTGTGTGTGTGTGTGCGTGTGCGGGTGTGTGTGTGTGTGTGTGCGTGTGCGGGTGTGTGCAGGGAGAGCTCAAACACTGCGGCGCCAGCAGTCTGCCCTTCTCCTGAGAATGTAACGGCTGAGCGCCGTCAGAGAGAGAGAGAGATAGAGAGAGAGAGAAAGAGAGAGAGAAACAAAAGAAGGGGTGGGTGTGGGGCAGTAGCCAGCACATCACCTTGCTACGGAAGGCACCAGGTAAAGAATTCTGGGAGTGACGCCAGTGACGATGCTTTGCCCTCTCGAACACCACCGTCTTGGCTAACTGTGATATGGTTCACTAACATGGTGAACTCTCTCTAACTGGGTTGACTCCACTCGAACACCACCGTGACTCAGCTAACTGTGATATGGTTCACTAACATGGTGAACTCTCTCTAACTGGGTTGACTCCACTCGAACACCACCGTGACTCAGCTAACTGTGGTATGGTTCACTAACATGGTGAACTCTCTCTAACTGGGTTGACTCCACTCGAACACCACCGTGACTCAGCTAACTGTGATATGGTTCACTAACATGGTGAACTCTCTCTAACTGGGTTGACTCCACTGACTAACACTGAGTAACAACTCAGACTCCCCATGGTGCCAGTTTGTGGGTTCTGCTTACTCGTCAATGCCACTATCACACATACAGAAATAAGGGCTTTTTAAAAGCTGAATTCATGTATTTTAATGCAGTGTTATGAACAATTTATATTATTTTTTGTATTATTATTGTAGAAATGTAGGGTCCTCACACAATTCTGAGCCCTCCTTCAAATTAAACTCTCTATCTCCCTACTGGACTCTCTATTGGCTCTACTCTTCCCCAAAGCTATAGTCAGATTACCCTATTGGCCCATAACAGCATACGAAAACACTCTGTCTTAAGAGGAAATAAATGACTGTATTAAAGAGAGAGAATTGGAAATGAGCGGTGAACTCCCAAAACCCTTCGTGCTTACTCCATCAGAAACACCACTTCTGCTGAGCACGGCACAATACTCAGGGCAAAATATTTACCCACAATCCCACTGGCCTCCCTCCCTCCGTGTAGCAAGTTCCAGTTCATTTCATCCATTTTGATTTGAAACCTTTTTCTGTTTTTAAAACAAGGGAACCGTTACACGCCAAGTTCAATCTCACAGAGAAACAGAGTTTAAGTTAAGAACATGCTCCAGCAAGCCAAAGAACACTGAAGCCCTATCCGGTGTCCGGCTCTCTCTTGATTTTCATTTGGGTGATGATAACTGATTAAAAACACTATTTTTAAGACTAACTAGTCCAACAGTGTAAAATCTATGAGTGAAAATATTGTATTGTCTATTTATACATGTATGCCTTCTGACTCCTTCTCTGAGTCTGTCTCCATCCCGGCCATCTAGCTGGTAGAGTGGGGTCGAACTCTCATCATTGGGGATAAACACACTCAACACATTCACGCCGCATTCTTGCCGCTCCGCCATGTCGATACGCCTCATTCTAATATTCAGCTCTCTTCAGAGCATCCAAGTCAAACACGTTTATTCTAAAACACACCCCAACCAAAACAAAAGCGGCGTTGTTCAGACGGCTCCCATTCCCTTGACGATGTTTCAAGCCAGTCCCACTTTAGGTTATTATGGGCTATAAATACCATGCCGGTTACCGCCGGTTACCAGGGCTAGAATGTCACTGCTGTTTGCCCTCGTTAAGGACACATAATTAGCTCATTTACATCTCGTTTCCTCCCCAAAAATCGGAAGCCATTACGCACCTCCTCAGCCCACACCATCCTCCCCTGCCTAACAAAAATAACCCTTGCCCCAGACGATTACACACTCATCATCCAATCCCGTTTCTGAGGAAAAGCTCCCAGGAATGGCCATTGGAGACAGCCAGGAAAAACGTGTGGAAAAATATAATGGGAACTGGGATAACTCAGACAGGAAGCTAGTGTTGCATTTCCTGGGCGGAGCATTGTTCTGTTAAATGGCTAACAACTACTGCTCTCCCTCTCCCACAGACTATCCACACGGACTCTGTGCCCATCCACAGGTCTCTACCCACTCACACACACACACACACCTTCACTCTTACTCACAAGCACACACACATACTCACATACCCACACTAACATACACCCTCACTCACTCACACACTCATTACTGACCCCACACACTTACACCCACACGCACACACCCCCTCACACCTGCTGCTAAAATGAAATTTGATTTATTACTTCCATTACACTGCTGTTCATTGATTATTGATTGCCATTATCATTAGTATCTATCTATTTATCCTGCTACTGGTCACTATTACTCCTGTTTATGTATATATTGCCATTAGGATACCATAAGTATTTATACATTCCTGCTACCAGTCACTTTTCAGCCCTGTTTATATGTATATCCTACTACCAGTCACTTTTTATGTATAAACCTCAACCACTCCAGTACCCCTGCACATTGAATAAGATACTGACCTGTATATACTTGCGTTCTCCTGTTTCTTCAGCTTATATCGTACTTATTGTGTTTTTTTACTATATTTTCTATTATTATCTATATTATTATTATTATTATTATTATTATCACTGCATTGTTGAGAAAGAGTTTTTCACTGTACTGTTTTATACCTGTTGTATCCTGTGCACACGCGAATAAACGTTGAAACTTGAAACTCTAAGCTGCCATCTGATTGGACCCAGTGTATAAATGGAATGTTAAAGAATACAAATATATCAATAAAGATAATGACTTTATTATCCCCATGGGGAAACTTTGGTTGTGGCTCTGTGCATACATAAAAACACACTCAAAGATAGACAAAGGACATATATATACAGACAATAAATACAGGTAGAAAGCACACTTCATGAGTGATTCATGACTATCTGTCCACCATATACACTATACACATCAGTACACTCTGTCAACTACTTTGTTAGCTGTTGGCTATACACATATACACTATACACATCAGCCCGCTGGTCCTACTGGTGGTTTTAAACATTCAGGACCCTTACTGTTGCAGGGACAAAGGATTGTTTGACACTATTCCTTTTCTGCCGTGGTGTAAAGTCTCCCTGAGTGGAGTAGCTCAGACTCCCAGTAAAGAGGATGTCTGGGGTCCATCAGGCTTTTGTGAGGGCTCTTAAACAGTGCCTTGCAAAAGTATTCATCCCCATCGTTTTTTCTATTTTGTTGCATTACAACCTGTAATTTAAATGGATTTTTATTTGGATTTCAAGTAATGGACATACACAAAATAGTCCAAATTGGTGAAGTGAAATGAAAAAAATAACGTGTTAAAAAAAATTCAAAATATATAAATTACGGAAAAGTGGTGCGTGCAAATGTATTCACCCCCTTTGCTATGAAGCCCCTAAATAAGATCTGGTGCAACCAATTACCATCAGAAGTCACATAATTAGTTAAATAAAGTCCACCTGTGTGCAATCTAAGTGTCACATGATCTGTCACATGATCTCAGTATATATACACCTGTTCTGAAAGGCCCCAGAGTCTGCAACACCACTAAGCAAGGGTCACCACCAAGCAAGCAGCACCATGAAGACCAAGGAGCTCTCCAAACAGGTCAGGGACAAATTTGTGGAGAAGTACAGATCAGGGTTGGGTTATAAAAAAATATCCGCAACTTTGAACATCCCACGGAGCACCATTAAATCCATTATTAAAAAATTGAAAGAATATGGCACCACAACAAACCTGCCAAGAAAGGGCCACCCACCAAAACTCACAGACCAGGCAAGGAGGGCATTAATCAGAGAGGCAACAAAGAGACCAAAGATAACCCTGAAGGAGCTGCAAAGCTCCACAGCGGAGATTGGAGTATCTGTCCATAGGACCACTTTAAGCCATACACTCCACAGAGCTAGGCTTCATGGAAGAGTGGCCAGAAAAAAGCCATTGCTTAAAGAAAAAAATAAGCAAACACGTTTGGTGTTCGCCAAAAGGCATGTGGGAGTCTCCCCAACCATATGGAGGAAGGTACTCTGGTCAGGTGAGACTAAAATTGAGCTTTTTGTCCATCAAGGAAACCGCTATGTCTGGCGCAAACCCAACACCTCTCATCACCCCGAGAACACCATCCCCACAGTGAAGTATGGTGGTGGTAGTATCATGCTATGGGGATGTTTTTCATCGGCAGGGACTGGGAAACTGGTCAGAATTGAAGGCTCTAAATACAGAGAAATTCTTGAGGGAAACCTGTTTCAGTCTTCCAGAGATTTGAGACTCGGACTGAGGTGCACCTTCCAGCAGGACAATGACCCTAAGCATACTGCTAAAGCAACACTCGAGTGGTTTAAGGGGAAACATTTAAATGTCTTGGAATGGCCTAGTCAAAGCCCAGATCTCAATCCAATTGAGAATCTTTGGTATGACTTAAAGATTGCTGTACACCAGCGGAACCCATCCATCTTGAAGGAGCTGGAGCAGTTTTGCCTTGAAGAATGGGCAAAATTCCCAGTGGCTAGATGTGCCAAGCTTATAGAGACATACCCCAAGAGACTTGCAGCCGTAATTGCTGCAAAAGGTGGCTCTACAAAGTATTGACTTTGGGGGGGTGAATAGTTATGCACACTCAAGTTTTCAGTTTTTTGTTTGTTTGTTTGTTTCACAATAACAAATATGTTGCATCTTCAAAGTGTTAGGCATGTTGTGTAAATCAAATGATACAACCCCCCAAAAAATCTATTTTAATTCCATGTTGTAAGGCAACAAAATAGGTAAAATGCCAAGGGGGGTGAATACCTGTCTCTGAGAGACATTAGCATTTCCGTACCAGCATATGATACAATATTATAA
>NC_139992.1:40882243-40889743 GCF_964263955.1 Coregonus lavaretus | reverse complement strand
CACACACACATACAGACACATACACTGCAACACAACACACACAAACACACACACACACAAACCAATGCAACACAACTACGCACTCTAATACACAATAACCAAACCCATCCACACCAATAAACCATGACCTGAAACCCCATCCACTACTGCAAACCAGACGGACACTTTACAAACAAACACACACACACC
Organism: Coregonus lavaretus; assembly: GCF_964263955.1. NCBI lineage: Eukaryota > Metazoa > Chordata > Actinopteri > Salmoniformes > Salmonidae > Coregonus > Coregonus lavaretus. The sequence continues at coordinate 40,889,554 of NC_139992.1, read as the reverse complement.
AGCATATCTCAACCAGACACTCATGCTCTGTGCATGTGTGTGTGTGTGTGTGTGTGTGTGTGTGTGTGTGTGTGTGTGTGTGTGTGTGTGTGTGTGTGGTGTGCGTGCGTGCGTGTGTGCTCTTTAATGACATGGGCAGTTCAGCTTAGTAAATGAAAAAGCATCGATAAGATCAGTGAGGCGGCTGGAGTGTGAGTTGGGTTTATATGAGGAAGGAATGAGAGAGGGACTCGGGGGAGAGAGAGAGGAGAGAGAGACTGAAGGAGAGACAGGAATGGAGAGAGAGAGTAGGGGGAAATATGTCAAAGGCTTTGACAATATATAGAATGGCAGTATATTCTACCTAAATGTACTAAATGTGAAAGCTCTGCATCTTTCGACATTATTAGAGCTCTACTCATGTCTTCCTATGTCTAATGTGAAAGGCGATGCATTTTACACGATTCCAAACAATTCCTGGTTTACAGTATATAACATGGCCTAAAGGACAACTCAGCCTGAACTCTGGAGTCTTTACTTGGAATAGAGAGGTCACTGAGAGGTCACAGGACTGGAGAAGTTAACACAATATTGCTTTGACCTATCAAGTCCTCACAGATCATTGGTCATAAGTGAAAGGAGACTAGGAAAGGAAGCCAGTGAAGAAGTGAAGAATATTTGGACTGTGTCATCTTTTAATCCCTAACTCCAACTGTATTTCTTCTTTCTCCCTCAAAATGTATGTCTCCTTCCATCCACCTAGGCCATCCTCCTCCATTTTGAGTGTGTGCGTTTGTGCGTGTTTATGTGTGTGTGTGTTATCAGTGCATTTCTCAGAGCTGTGTTCCCCTCCTGATGCTGGTGCCAGAGGGCCAGTCTCAGCTTCTCACTACCTGTTACTATTCAGTCTGACACTCTTTCTCCTTCATTCTCTTTACCTCACTCTCTATCTTTCACTCTCTCTCTCCATTCCTCACCGTCTATCTCCTTCTTTCACTCCTCCTTCTCTATCTCTCCATGTCTGTGCCTAGGGTCCAGTTTCTCTTTATCTCTCTCCACCTCATCCTCCATCACATCCCTCTCTTTTGTCTACAAAGAATCGTGATTACTGTTGAAAAGGGGACTACAACTACACAGACCTAGAAATAAGCATGGGTGACTCTTTAATACGATAAAACACACACACACACACACACACACACACACACACACACACACATACATACAGTGAGGGAAAAAAGTATTTGATCCCCTGCTGATTTTGTACGTTTGCCCACTGACAAAGAAATGATCAGTCTATTATTTTAATGGTAGGTTTATTTGAACAGTGAGAGACAGAATAACAACAAAAACATCCAGAAAAACACATGTCAAAAATTTTATAAATTGATTTGCATTTTAATGAGGGTGCTCCTAATCTCAGCTCGTTACCTGTATAAAAGACACCTGTCCACAGAAGCAATCAATCAATCAGATTCCAAACTCTCCACCATGGCCAAGACCAAAGAGCTCTCCAAGGATGTCAGGGACAAGATTGTAGACCTACACAAGGCTGGAATGGGCAACAAGACAATCGCCAAGCAGCTTGGTGAGAAGGTGACAACAGTTGGTGCGATTATTCGCAAATGGAAGAAACACAAAAGAACTGTCAATCTCCCTTGGCCTGGGGCTCCATGCAAGATCTCACCTCGTGGAGTTGCAATGATCATGAGAACGGTGAGGAATCAGCCCAGAACTACACGGAAAGATCTTGTCAATGATCTCATGGCAGCTGGGACCATAGTCACCAAGAAAACAATTGGTAACACACTACGCCGTGAAGGACTGAAATCCTGCAGCGCCCGCAAGGTCCCCCTGCTCAAGAAAGCACATATACAGGGCCGTCTGAAGTTTGCCAATGAACATCTGAATGATTCAGAGGAGAACAGGGTGAAAGTGTTGTGGTCAGATGAGACCAAAATCGAGCTCTTTGGTATCAACTCAACTCGCTGTGTTTGGAGGAGGAGGAATGCTGCCTATGAACATGGAGGTGGAAACATTATGCTTTGGGGGTGTTTTTCTGCTAAGGGGACAGAACAACTTCACCGCATCAAAGGGACGATGGACGGGGCCATGTACCGTCAAACCTTGGGTGAGAACCTCAGCCAGGGCATTGAAAATGGGTCGTGGATGGGTATTCCAGCATGACAATGACCCAAAACACACGGCCAAGGCAACAAAGGAGTGTCTCAAGAAGAAGCACATTAAGGTCCTGGAGTGGCCTAGCCAGTCTCCAGACCTTAATCCCATAGAAAATCTGTGGAGGGAGCTGAAGATTTGAGTTGCCAAACGTCAGCCTCCAAACCTTAATGACTTGGAGAAGATCTGCAAAGAGGAGTGGGACAAAATCCCTCCTGAGATGTGTGCAAACCTGGTGGCCAACTACAAGAAACGTCTGACCTCTGTGATTGCCGTCTGACCTCTGTGATTGCCAACAAGGGTTTGCCACCAAGTACTAAGTCATGTTTTGCAGAGGGGTCAAATACTTATTTCCCTCATTAAAATGCAAATCAATTTTTGACATGCGTTTTTCTGGATTTTTTTGTTGTTATTCTGTCTCTCACTGTTCAAATAAACCTACCATTAAAATTATAGACTGATCATATCTTTGTCAGTGGGCAAATGTACAAAATCAGCAGGGGATCAAATACCTTTTTCCCTCACTGTACATAGAGCTAAACTTTACCCCCAGTGTTCTCTATCTGATGCAGACTAGGTCTGGGTGGTGCAGAGTCTAACTATACCGTTGGTCTCCATTCTATACTACCTCATCTATAGAAACAGCTTCCATCCCCTGTCTGATAACAGGTTGAGGAGGGTAAGGAAAGCTGACGGCCTGATACGGAAATACTGGATCTTTTCTTCCCGGTTTTCCGGATGGACAGGTATGGCTTCCGGCATGCTCTGCTGCACAGGGACACCGCCGGGTGATTGGTATTGAAGTTGGGTCGGCTCCCTCTCTGACAGATTATTCATATAATCTCGTTATGTTTCATGAAGCAATTATATATTTCCACACTCTGTCAACTCTGAGAATGGCAGAGCAGGAGTCACAGGTTCTATATAGGGCCTCTGATGTTCGACTTCAAAATGGCTGCCATTCGGGAAAAGGAGGGCATTTTGGTGTGTATTGAAATTGTCTCAAGCTAAACCTGGTCATAACCTGCCTTATGGCACCCTGTTAATGAACCCTTCTTGTGTAGCTCTATGACTGCCTTATGCAGAGTTATAACTAGAGCTGGGAGTCAGGGTAGGGGGTCAGGAAAACCACCTGTCACAGTCTTGTCTACCTCAGTCATTCAGCAGCGTTGGGAACCGTTGCAGCTGTTTTAGCACAAGCTAAGTGGCTACTGATCACTCAATCACTACTGCCGATGGCTGCACACTCACTTTAGCCTGACCGCTTCTAAACACACACACACTCAAACACACACACCTCGCTGATAGACACGGCTACTTTGAAAGGACAGCCACGTAGGCATAGTGCTGAAAGCAAACAAAAAGCACAGGTAAAAATAACAGCAGTCTGAGAAAACACACTCACTTAAAAACAAACCTACGTTCCTAAAACACAGATCTCCTACCTGGAAATGACATCATGGGAAAACTATTCGTTAACAAGTTTTATGGGCCGACAAACACACGTACGCAGGCACACACACACCAACACACACACACACCAACACACACACACACACACCAACACACACACACCAACACACACACACCAACACACACACAGAAAACACACACACCTCTGACCTGGTTTGCTTTGGGCAGGTGTTTAAGACCAGCCCTTGGTTATGGTTGGCTGGTCAGACAGAGCATTAGGCCTTCCACACAGAGGTCACAGTGGGTAATTGAATGTTCAGAGACAGAGTTGCAGGTCATTATACTCACAGAGAGAGAAGGTCATGAATATACCTGCTTCATTTGCAGTACAAACAGCATAGTGGCACTATGAGAATAAGGTATCTATGTAGAACAGAGCAACATCCAACTCCTGTACTCCTAAACACATTGAGTAATAAAATAGATAATTGTTTGAATGAACCCAATCTTTACAATGTAAAACATTTAAGAATGACTGTGTGTGTGCCTAGTGAAAGCACCACAGCATCAAATGTTAACACACTCACACACTCTCTCTCTCTCTGTATAATATCCCGTGCCATAGCAGTAGCTAGTGAACAGAAGCTACAAAAGGAAGGAGTGAAATTGAAGTTCCTAATGACAGCCTTTAAAATAATGGCCAGAGTAATACGGAGTGCTCTCACACACAGAGATGGGAATTCAGTCCACTTAACGGAGAGAGAAAGAGAGCGAGAGCGAGAGAATGCCGCCGACGCCTAGAGGGAAGGCTGACACGGAGCTGGTAATATGGAGATGAGGAGGAGCGGATAGAGGGAGAGGACGGAAAGAGGATGGAGGGAGTGAAAACGAAGGAGCGTGAGAAGGGAAGGAAGAGAAAGGGTGAGGGATAAAAGAGAATGGACTGGGATGGAGTGTAAAGAGGGAATGGGGTGAAGGTGAGAGAGAGAGAATGAAACAGTAGAAGGGAGGAGTAAATGTGCCTTCCTTACTGTGATTCTGTGATGAGGTGAAGGCATCATGGAGACAACAGACTCTCAGGGGTCACTGAAATACACACACACACCACCGCAGTTACCGTAAGACTGACAAACATGACACGGTCTGCATTCCCACACACTTTCAGTGCACAACCACACTTAGTCTGCCCTCTCTAATACAAACAATCATCTTCTATCTTCTGATGACACATAAGGCATGACTACAAATAAAGCAAGCTGGCGCAATAAACAAAAGGTTTCTCACTGACGCTGACAAATTTTTTGGGGAAAACGGAGGTGTTCCGTAACTGACCCTGGACTCTCTCTCTCTCTCTCTCTCTCTCTCTCTCTCTCTCTCTCTCTCTCTCTCTCTCTCTCTCTCTCTCTCTCTCTCTCTCTCTCTCTCTCTCTCTCTCTCTCTCTCTCTCTCTCTCTCTCTCTCTCTCTCTCTCTCTCTCTCTCTCTCTCTCTCTCTCACTCTCTCTTTCTCTTCATGTCAATCTCACCCGTTCATCAGCTAATCATTTCCTATGGTGGCATTAACACACTCACCCACGCACACTCCAGAAACAATAAGCACACAATAATACCCTGGCAGAACATAATGGACTGTAATGTCTATGGGAACCACCCTCACACACGCACAGAGTTGAGGGGAAGTCGGGTTCATTAGACATGAAAACCATTCGACCGAAAAAGGCTTCTCAACACCAATAACGGTGTCTGACCATTTCCTAATTTCCTCAGAGAACTGGCCAATAATAAACATCACGTCCTTCTCCCTACTGTCATGGCGGCCCAGATAAAAGACACATATTGGCCCAAAGATGGTCCAATCTTCCTCCACTATCCACTCCCTGCTTGGATGAGGGAAGTAGTTGAAGGCAGGGGAGGCAGGGGGTGAGGCGGTGTGAGGAAAGGGTGAGGCGGGGGTGAGGAGTGGGTAAGGAAGGGTGAGGAATGGGTGAAGACGGGGTGAGGTGGGTGAGGAGGGGGTAAGGCGGGTGAGGAGGGGGTAAGGCAGGTGAGCAGGGGGTAAGGCTGGGGTGAGGAGGATTTGAGGAGGGGCTAAAGCGGGGGTGAGGAGGGGGTAAGGTGGGGGTGAGGACGGGGTGAGGAGGGGCTAAAGCGTGGGTGAGGAGTGGGTAAGGTGGGGGTGAGGCGGGGGTGAGGAGGGGGTGAGGAGGGGCTAAAGCGTGGGTGAGGAGTGGGTGAGGCGGTGGTGTGGAGGGGGTATGGCGGACGTGAAGCGGGGTTGAGGTAGGTAAAGCAGGTTGAGGAGGGGTAAGGAGGGGGTTGGCAGGGGGTGAGACTGGAGAGAGGGTTTGTTTAACCCCCGGGCTCTGTTCCCTCCCCAGGGCCCATTCTACATACTTTCCCTCAGATACCATAAATAAACAAGATCATAATGGGCAGTGTGTGTGTGTGTGTGTGTGTGTGTGTGTGTGTGTGTGTGTGTGTGTGTGTGTGTGTGTGTGTGTGTGTGTGTGTGTGTGTGTGTGACTGCAATTAAGAGTAATTTACTTATGATTCAACCATTGCGTCCAACTGAATTCCAACACGAAAGAGAATTGCCCTAAACACTACAATATGATTCAGTTTCCAGTTCATTTTCATTTTCCATCACAAACACATGTAAAGTCAACAACCAGCAAGGAAGGTGGAACCACCGTTTTGATTCTTGATATTTCAAGGTTGGGGTAGGGGAAGCATTACAACCAGGAAAGGAGAGAGGGAGGGAAGAAGGGAAAGCGGGAGAGAGAGGAATAGGCGTGAGGGGGGGGAGGAGTACCTCTTTCTATCCACTGCTCTCCACAGAATCCCATCATGAAACGCCAGAACACAAAGAGCTCAGCCAAAGAACAGGATAGAGGGACCTTACAGGCTAACCCTAAGGATCACTGGAGCAACAGCACCATCTAGCAGGTCAGCATAAGTACTGCAGCCTGTGGGGCACACTATAGCCACGCTACACAAGCAAAAACACGCTCTCTCCTTTCACCAATAAAGAGCTACATGAGCATTGAAAACCCATTGAAGTTAAATCCTTGCGTGGTCATAAAACAAACACCCACATTGCAGGAAGAATCAAAGAACAACTATAAAGCAACAGAAAAACGATGTCTGCATCTAACTTTAATACACCCATGCCACAAGACATTAGACTAATTAGCGTCCTTAATTTCTGTCCTTTTAACACTATTTTTACTCCTTTTATTTATACCAAGAAGACATTCAAAAGAAAGGAGGGATTTTCCAAAGGCAGGAAGGCAGTATCTAAACCTCCCTTTCTCATTTAAATACCTCATACCACCAATTCTCTGAAAAATACAGTACTACTGTAACAACAATGAAATAAGACCCTCTGAAAAGTCTTTAAAATATGTTTTAAAACGTCTGATCTGTAATTCAGAGCGGATATGGTATCAGACTGTGTTCTTGTTATTATGGTATAACCTCTACTACACGTTCCTCTAAAAGTATTGGTCAGAAGAGAAGAAAAAATAAAGATAAAATGGAGGGATTGGATTTGATATCTTATTTTCCTCTCCTCAATGTAAAGTGAATTTGTTTCCTATCAGTGGTCAATCTGCTTATACTGAGAGTATTGTATTTGTAAGAGTTAGAGTAAAGGACTTGGACTGTAAAGCTAAGATATAATTTATATATGTAGGGCAATCTGACAAGTTAATACATTAATAGGAAAAGAGGGAGAACAGAA
>NC_139992.1:40760535-40882043 GCF_964263955.1 Coregonus lavaretus | reverse complement strand
AGCCTTGTTGAATCAGATATCTACTACTGTTCTGCTGATAGCCTTGTTGAATTAGAGATCTACTACTGTTCTGCTGACAGCCTTGTTGAATCAGAGATCTACTACTGTTCTGCTGACAGCCTTGTTGAATCAGAGATCTACTACTGTTCTGCTGACAGCCTTGTTGAATCAGAGATCTACTAACCGGCTTCTATACATTTCTGGAAGGCATGCATTTGTTATCAAATAGTGCTGACTGCTGGACATTGTCTGAACTGCAGGAGGTTGAGTTGTACAGCCAGAGAGCAGTGGAAGTGGAGGAGAGTAGAGAGAGGCACCCAGCTGAGTCCTGGCTCCAGGCCCAGTTAACTCTCCCTGTCTGCCATCCTACCAGTCTGGACCACACCCCCTTACATCACACACATAACAAACACCTTTCTGTCCGTTTGGACTGGGCCCTCTTACACATCACACACAACACCTTTCTGTCAGTTTATGCCGGGCGCTACCACCAATACCACACCTCTCTATCCTGCAGTGTGGCGTCCTGGCAAATCAGAACTTGAGAAGACCACACAAACATCCTCTTCCTACACCTCACACAACCCTGATATAAGGAGATGTGGGCCATTCTAACCTGGATAAGTCTTAATTTCTTTACTTAAGGAGACGTGGGGGGTTTGGTTTAGTTGATTAGGATCCCCATTAGATACTGCACATGCAGCAGCTACTCTTCTTGGGGTCCACATAAAACATACAAATACATGACAAAGTACAGAACAGTTATAGACTAGAACAACAAGAGACAACAAAAATACTATTTACACACTATTCTTATAGTGTCTTCAGAAACTATTCATACCCTTTGACTTATTCCACATGTTGTTGTGTTACAGCCTGAATTCAAAATGGATTAAATAAATATAAATCTCACCCATCTACACACAATACCCCATAATGACAAAGTGAAAACATGTTTTTAGAAATGTTTTGCTAATTTATTTTAAATGAAATATGGATACATCACATTTACATAAGTATTCACACCCCTGAGTCAATACCTTGTAGAAGCACCTTTGGCAGCGATTACAGCTGTGAGTCTTTCTGGGTAAGTCTCTAAGAGCTTTCCACACCTGGATTGTGCAACATTTGCCCAATGTTTATTTTCTTAATTCTTCAAGCTCTGTCAAATTGGTTGTTGATCATTGCTAGACAACCATTTTAAAGTCTTGCCACAGATATTTAATGTCTGCTTTTTTTATTTGTACCCATCTACCAGTAGGTGCCCTTCTTTGCGAGGCATTGGAAAACCTCCCTGGTCATTGTGGTTGAATCTGTGTTTAAAATTCACAACTCGACTGAGGGACCTTACAGATTGTATGTGTGGGGTACAGAGATGAGGTAGTCATTCAAAAATCCTGTTAAACACTATTATCGCACACAGAGTCCATGCAACTTACTATGTGACTTGTTAAGCAAATGTTTACTCCTGAACTTATTTAGGCTTATCATAACAAAGGGATTGAATAGTTATTGACTCAAGACATTTCAGCTTTTCATTTCATTAACAGATTTGCAAAAATTTTGAAAAACATAATTCCACTTTGACATTATGTGGTATTGTGTGTAGATCAGTGACCAAAAAAATCTCAATTTAATCTATTTTAAATTCAGGCTGTAACACAACAAAATATGGGACAAGTCAAGGGGTGTGAATACCTTCTGAAGGCATTGTATACATACTCATATTATTATGTACAGTACAGTTAGATTAGAGCTTTAGAAAGAGGAGAGGTGCTTTATGTGTTTTTTTTTCAAGCTAAACTTGCTTTTTGCCTGAGTAACTTCTGATGGCAGAGCATTCCACGATGACGTGGCTCTATAAATAACTGAGCGACGCATTAAATCTGTTTTTGGTTTGGATACCGTGAAGAGACCCATGGTGGCGTATATATGTATGTATGTATGTATGTATGTATGTATGTATGTATGTATGTATGTATGTATGTATGTATGTATATATGTATGTATGTCTGTATGTATGTATATATGTATGTATGTCTGTTTGATGTGTATGAAAATAGATTATACAAGTGGTTAGGCATTTACAACACACAAATGTTTCTTAAAAAGGCTTGAAAAAAAGTAGTACATTTCTCCTCAACCCTCAACCATGAAAGACTGTCATGCATGTTGTTGATGTTGGTTCTGTGTGTGCAGTTGCTTAGTTTTGAGCCAGCTGCAGCTTTACTAGGTCTTTCTTTGCTGCACCTTCCCATATTACCAGACAGCAGATGGGACAAGATCAGAGCTTGAACAACTAGTACAGTTGATCTTTGTGTCAAAAACTCAGAACATCTTTTTATAACAGACATACCTCTCCCCATCTTCACAACAACTTTGTCAATATGATTTGACCATGATAACTGACCATCCAATGTTACTCCTAGGAGTTCAGCTTCCTCAACTCGTTCAATGGTCACACCCTTTATGCAAAACTCCAGTTGAGGTTTAGGTCTTAGGGAATGCTTTGAACCAAATACAATGCTTTTGGTTTTAGATGTATTTAAGACCGGTTTATTGTTAATGACCCATTCTGACACTGACTGTAACTCCTTGCAAAGAGTCTCAGTGAGCTCACTGTCTGTAGGTGCTGATGTGTAGAGTGTGCAGACATCAACATACATCGTCATTTTAGCTTTGTGTAAGACAAGTGGCAAATCATTTGTAAAAATAGAGAAGAGTAAGGACCCAAGGCAAGAAGCTTCCATTGAAGAATACTCTCTGAGTTCTATTGGATTCGTAACTCCCCAACCATGTGATGGCAGGTGATATATAAAGCCATAACAAGTGAGTTTTCTCAACAACAAATTATGATGAATAACATCAAAGGCTGAACTGAATTTTAACAGTAAAGCTCCAACTATCATCTTATTATCTATTTATTTTAAACAATCATCAGACATCTGAGTCAGTGCAGTACAAGTTGAGTGCCCTTCCCTATATAATATAATAATAATATAAGCATGCTGAAAGTCAGTAGTTAACTTGTTCTTTAAAAAAAATACACAACAGAAATATAAACGCAACATGTTAAGGTCTCATGTTTCATGAGCTGAAATAAAAAAATCCCTGACATTTTCCATATGCACAAAAAGCTTATTTCTCTAAAATGTTGTGCACAAATGAGTTTATTTCCGTTAGTGAGCATTTCTCATTTGCCAAGATAATCCATCCACCTGACAGGTGTGGCATATCAAGAAGCTGATTAAAAAGCATGATCATTACACATGTGCACCTTGTGCTGGGGACAATAAAAGACCACTTTAAAATGTGCAGTTTTTTCACACGACACAATGCCACAGATGTCTAAAATTTTGAGGGAGTGTGCAATTGGCACGCTGACTGCAGGAATGTCCACCAAAGCTGTTGCCTGGAGATGGAGATGAATTTGGTTTTCATTTAAGTTTTCATTTAAGTATTTTTCCATAGTTTTTATGTCATTTATCTTGTTTTGGTAATAGAATTTCCTTTTTTTGTTAAGTTTAGTCACAACATTTCTCAATTGACAGTATGTCAACCAATCCACTGAGCAGCCTGACTTGTTTGCCACCTTTTTTGCATAATTTCTTTAAACCATAACGTTTCTTAACAGGTACATGTTTGTTAACAATTTGCAATAATAATTTTACAAATACTCTAAGTGCTGCATCTGGATTATCCTCCTTATATACATCAGGCCAACATTAACATTTTACATTTTCAACAACAGTCCTGAGAAAACATTTTGTAGGATCTCTTATAACTTTAGGCCCTGCCTTTGGTACGTTTGCTTTCCTTGTTATTGCCACGATGTTATGGTCACTACAGCCAATGGGAACTGATGTTGCTTTGGAGCAAAGCTCTGCAGCATTAGTGAAGATATATGATCAATACAAGTGGATGTCACATGGGGGGTGGAAGGATGAGGAATGGGATGAGGAAAGGAAGATGGAGGGGGTTTCCGTTGGAGTTCCTGAGTGTCTAGCTACTGGTTCCAAGGGGACTGGCTGGCGAGTGGCGAGCCCTTGCATTTCCTTCCGGAACACTCCTGGACTCCTGAGGACACATATCATCCCAATACACACACTGAAACACTCATGCACACAGACATACTTACACACAGCAGGCAGTGACACACAGGTTAGCCCTGTCTGGACCAAGTCAGGCAGACACAGCAGCCCCATTCAGATTAGGTTACTCAATAGAGACGTAATAGAGTGCTGGACACACACACTGGTTATTATAAATTATTCTGTATGTGTTAGCATAGTATTGGCGCTAAGCTCTTAAGAGCACCTTTTGCTCTCAGTTTTAGTGGTGTAAAAATAACACAGACAAGAAATAGCGTCAGGCTTTATTTTTCTAAGACGCTGGGCTGAGACTCTGCTGCTAAGCAGGAGTCACCTGATATCAGTGAATTAACATTGCTTACAAGACCTACTACAGCAACAACAAACACATCTTGAAATAACAGGAATAATGAGAACCCTTTATAAAGGTTTTATAGCAATAGCTTATTAACAAGTATACATGGTTTATATAACTGTAATAAAACATAACTCATTGGTTACATAGTGAGTTGTGTATATGGCTGCACTGTTTATATAATAATAATAATATGATAATATGTCATTTAGCAGACGCTTTTATCCAAAGCGACTTACAGTCATGCGTGCATACATTATTATTATTTTTTTTGTGTATGGGTGGTCCCGGGGATCGAACCCACTACCTTAGCGTTACAAGCGTCGTGCTCTACCAGTTGAGCTACAGAGGACTAACTGCCGAAATGTTGCAGCCCCGGACACCATCAATGAAAAGCATACTTATCCTTTTCATTCCATTTCAGGCATAGAATCAAGTTCTGCAACATAATGTCCAACATTAACATTATCATTGATTGTATTTGACAGAACAATTATTTTCTCATTGGACAGTGGAATAACAATATTGATTAAATGCAGATGGGATATACAGTAGATATCACACAAACTCGTTGAATAACCAGTTCATTAATTGGTTCTTTGTTACATAGAATATCTATGTGGTGAAAAGTATAGATCTATACTGAACAAAAATATAAACACATGTAAAGTGCTGGTCCCATGTTTCATGAGCTGAAATAAAAGATCCCAGAACTTTTAATACGCACAAAACATTTATTTATTTCAAACTTTGTGCACAAATTTGTTTACATGCCTGTTAGTGAGCATTTCTCCTTTGCCTAGATAATCCATCCACCTGACAGGTGTGGCATATCAAGAAGCTGATTAAACAGCATGATCATTACACAGGTGCACTGTGTGCTGGGGACAATAAAAGGCCACTCTAAAATGTGCACAATTCCACAGATGTCTCAAGTTTTAAGGGAGTGTGAAATTGGCATGCTGACTCCAGGAATGTCGACAATTTCTATACCATGTTGTTTTAGAGAATTTGGCAGTACCTCCAACCAGCCTCACAACAGCAGACCACGTGTAACCACGCCAGCTCAGGACCTCCACATCCAGCTTCTTCACCGCGGGATCATATGAGACCAGCCACCCAGACAGCTGATGATACTGTGGATTTGCACAACCGAAGAATTTCTGCACAAACTGTCAGAAACCGTCTCAGGGAAGCTCATCTGCATGCTCATTGTCCTCACCAGGTTCTTGGCCTGACTGCAGTTCGGCGTCGTAACCAACTTCAGTGGGCAAATGCTCAACTTTGATGGCCACTGGCACGCTGGAGAAGTGTGCTCTTCACGGATGAATCACGGTTTCAACTGTACCGGGCAGATGGCAGATAGCGTGTCTGGTGTTGTGTGGGCGAGCGGTTTGCTGATGACAACGTTGTGAACAGAGTGCCCCATGGTGGCGGTGGGGTTATGGTATCGGCAGGTATAAGCTACGGACAACGAACACAATTGCATTTTATCGATGGCAATTTTAATGCACAGAGATACCGTGACAAGATCCTGAGACCCATTGTCGTGCCATTCATCCGCTGCCATCACCTCATGTTTCAGCATGATAATGCACAGCACCATGTCACAAGGATCTGTACACAATTCCTGGAAGCTGAAACTGTCCCAGTACTTCCATGGCCTGCATACGCAAGACATGTCACCCATTGAGCATGTTTGGGATGCTCTGGATCGACAGCGCGTTCCAGTTCCCGTCAATATCCAGCAAATTCCCACAGCCATGGAAGAGGAATGGGACAACATTCCATAGGCCACAATCAGCACCCTGATCAACTCTGCGAAGGAGATGTCTCGCTGCATGAGCCAAATGGTGGTCACACCAGATACTGACTAGTTTTCTGATACCTTTTCTTTTTAAGGTATCTGTGACCAAAAGATGCAGGTCTGTATTCCCAGTCATGTGAAATCCATAGATTAGGGCCTAATTAATTAATTTAAATTGACTGATTGCCTCATATGAATTTTAACTCAGTAAAATCTTTGAAATTGTTGCATTTATATCTTTATTCAGTGTAGAATAAAGAGTTGTGCCAAACACCATACCTTTTATTTCAAAGGAATTGAGTGCAATGACTGATCCATTTTTCAGACAGAAGGAAAATAAACAGCAATGTAAAATTGTACACTACCGGTCAAAAGTTTTAGAACACCTACTCATTCAAGGGTTTTTCTTTATTTTTGCTATTTTCTACATTGTAGAATAATAGTGAAGACGTCAGAACTATGAAATAACACATATGGAATCATGTAGTAAACAAATCAAAATATATTTTATATTTGAGCTTCTTCAAATAGCCACCTTTTGCCTTGATTACAGCTTTGCACACTCTTGGCATTCTCTCAACCAGCTTCACCTGGAATGCTTTTCCAACAGTCTTGAAGGAGTTCCCACATATGCTGAGCACTTGTTGGCTGCTTTTCTTTTACTCTGCAGTCTGACTCATCTCAAACCATCTCAATTGGGTTGAGGTCGGGGGATTGTGGAGGTCATGTCATCTGATGCAGCACTCCATCACTCTCCTTCTTGGTAAAATAGCCCTTACACAGCCTGGAGGTGTGTTGGGTCATTGTCCTGTTGGAAGCAAATGATAGTCCCACTAAGCCCAAACCAGAAGGACGGCGTATCGCTGCAGAATACTGTGGAAGCCATGATGGTTAAGTGTGCCTTGAATTCTAAATAAATCATTGACAGTGTCACCAGCAAAGCACCCCCACACCATAACACCTCCTCCTCCATGCTTTACGGTGGGAACTACACATGCGGAGATCATCCGTTCACCCACACCGCCTCTCACAAAGACACAACGGTTGGAACCCAAAATCTCCAATTTGGACTCCAGACCAAAGGACACATTTCTACCAGTAATGTCCATTGCTTGTGTTTCTTGGCCCAAGCAGGTCTCTTCTTCTTATTGGTGTCCTTTAGTAGTGGTTTCTTTGCAGCAATTCAACCATGAAGGCCTTATTCACACAGTCTCCTCTGAACAGTTGATGTTGAGATGTGTCTGTTACTTGAACTTTGAAGCATTTATTTGTGCTGCAATTTCTGAGGCTGGTAACTCTAATGAACTTGTCCTCTGCAGCAGAGGTAACTCTGGGTCGTCCATTCCTGTGGTGGTCCTCATGAGAGCCAGTTTCATCATAGCGCTTGATGGTTTTTGCGACTGCACTTGAAGAAACTTTCAAAGTGCTTGAAATGTTCCGTATTGACTGACCTTCATGTCTTAAAGTAATTATGGACTGTCGTTTCTCTTTGCTTATTTGAGCTGTTCATGCCAAAATATGGACTTGGTCTTTTATCAAATAGGGCTATCTTCTGTATACCCCCCCTACCTTGTCATAACACAACTGATTAAGAAGGAAATAAATTCCACAAATTAACTTTTAAGAAGACACCTGTTAATTGAAATGCATTCCAGGTGACTACCACATGAAGCTGGTTGAGAGAATGCCAAGAGTGTGCAAAGCTGTCATCAAGGCAAAGGGTGGCTATTTGAAGAATCTCAAATATAAAATATATTTTGATTTGTTTAACACTTTTTTGGTTACTACATGATTCCATGTGTCATTTCATAGTTTTGATGTATTCACTATTATTCTACAATGTAGAAAATAGTAAAAATAAAGAAAAACCTTTGAATGAGTAGGTGTTCTAAAACTTTTGACCGGTAGTGTAGCCTAGCTTTATGTTCAAACATCTCAACACTCATCTTTCATGGTCACAAGTAGGATTTATTGTGAGTTGAGCTAGTAGGACATTAGAAAGGAACACGTTTCTCTGTAAGAGGTTTATTTTTTCCATATATTTTACAAATAGAAGCACAAATGTTCATAAACTCTCAACAGCCATTTGAAGTACTTAGAAGCATGTATACCAGAACAAAATGGCGATGGCTGGCAGGATGATCTTTCCATTTATCTGAAACCACACAGAACAAACACGCATTCAGAAAAACGGGATGAAAACAAAACACCCAACCAAAATGTCACACTAAATGTGGGGGAATAATAGGGTTGCTATTCTGATTTTAATAAAAAAACAGGATACGTTTGATCTGGATCTGGATGATCAAACACACTAGGCCCCAGAGGGCGCTATTCTATATTAGACTACTGTGGGCCGCTTTTCTGGACACAGATTAAGCATAGTCGTGGACTAAAAAGCACTTGTACCAGTCTCCATTGAGCATGGCATGTTTTTTTTCCCCTGTGTCCAGGAAACTGACCCAGTGAGTGTATCCTACAGGCTGTTACCTAGGATCACATGATTTAGGTCCTGATACCAACATGAGGGGTTGGAGTGGAGTAATAAGGTTGACAAAATAATGGTTAGTGAACAAACTTGAAAAGGACTTTAAATATTTAATAATGACAGACAAATGGGTGGGCTCATGCAAGACGTTGAGGATATTTTCAAAGTCTAGGTAACTAATCAAGGTTAAGAATGAGTGGGGTTATTTTGTGTGGGGGAAAAAGAAAACCATTACTGTGAGGGACAGATCGAACACCAAGGGATGCCAACCAATGTATGAGGGAAGAGTTTGAGGGAGAGGGACCAAGAGTGAAACAGAGAGGGAGCTAGGCAGAAAGAAGCTGACAGAGTGAACAGTACTCACAGGGCAGCAGCTCCAGAGATGATCTCAATGAGCTCCTTGGTGATGACAGCCTGCCTGGTACGGTTGAAGGTGAGGGTCAGCTTGTCAATCATCTCAGCTGTAGGGGAGAGAACAACAGAGTTAGGGTTGATATGAATCACAAAACAAAGCCATCACAGTGCAGGCACACAGATTAGCTGATTTTGTAATATCAATGGCAACCCTAGAGGCATTACACTAGGTCAATCAAGCAGTAGAGGGAGAGTGAGGAAGATCATCACAAAGGACAACAGCTACTGTGTGTGCTAAGAGGCAGGCAGGAAGCCTACAACTTAATAGACAAGTGAGGAAGATGAGCAATAAGTCAGTTGTTATAGAGGCAGAGGCTGGGGAGGAGGAAGAAGATGCTCACAGGCGTTCTTGCTGGCGCTGTCCATAGCGGTCATCCTGGCACTCTGCTCGCTGGTTGTGGACTCCTTCATACCAAAGTAGATGATGTTGACCAGGGAAAACTCCTGGTAGTTCCTCAGCACGTCGGCATCAATGTCATCATAGATGCCCATGTTCTCTGTTACAGGAGAGGAAAAAGAAGACACATTAACCCCCCAGAATCGATTGACGCACCGGTGCGTCAACCTAATTAACATAATTGTAGAAAATCCCTATTAAAATCCGTCAGTTTAAGCTAGAGACATCTATTTGCATTGGATGCGTCTCAATCCACCGCATCCGCCGATGTTGCACTTCCGCATCTGCTGTGAAAGGTGGGAGAGCTAGAGCGGTGTTTGTCAGACCATGAGACATCCCAAAAATCTGTCATCTTGTGAAAACGCCTGTAGCGAATGGTTTGGCCTATAAACTATTATGACCACTCTGGAAAGGGGTGACTCTCACGAACACGATGGGGTCTCAGTTTTCCTCAACGACCCCGACAAGTGTCAGGAGACTCATCTGAAGTCAGTACCGTCAATGTGCCAACTTCTGTTTGGTAGCGTCCGAACCGTTTGGCCTACAAACTAATGGGATCCCACTGTGGAAAGGAGATTCTCACGAACCCGATGGAGTTGTTTTGCTCTACGACCCCCACAAGTGTCACGGGACTCATCTGAAGGTAACCGGTACCGGTTTTAGGTAGTTGTGCCTACCCAAAAAAAGGGGTTAAATGTGTGTAAAAAAATATTTTACAACTCAGGAAATATATAACGCCTAGATTTAGGACAGACACTTCAAAACCTTGTTTCTTATGATTTATTTTTTGACTGTCCTTGTTGCCATTTATTAATGTGTTATTCAATGCGTTTCTATTTGCTTTAGTAGTAAAGGCCAAAATCTATATTTGATCAAATAATTTTTGTATTTATTTTTATGAAACCTAACGGGGTCCTAAAATTAAAAATCAAATAGCTAAATGATCCATAGTATGACCATCTTAAAACAATTCCATGTCAGCTGGGGAACCCCTCCCCAATGTCTTAGACTAAATAATTAACACGACCTTCAAAACAATGGTGTTGTACCTGAATTAGCAACAGTATCAATGGAGAAGATGGGCTTCTCGTCAGTCTTGTAGGAGATCACAGACCTGAATGAGGGGGGAAAATAACATCCATTCAAGACTTGTTTTGATAATGGGCTATGTACTTTGAAGGATAAGGATGGGACTATCCTTGACGTGAATCTTCCCATACCAACATTTTTTATCTCCTTATAGTGGCTCAACTAAGAAGCCATTTGGAGGAGACAAGATACTGAAATGTGGCTATGTGGAAGGAGTCCATCCATACTTGAATCTGTTGTAGATGACGGCACCCTGGTCAAACTCGTAGCCCATGTTGAGCAGCTCTGTGGCGACGATGGAAGCGTCGGTAAAGGTGGGGGGCTTGCGGCCCACCTCCTTGCAGCTGAGCAGCAGGTAATTGCCATGTGTCCTGGGTGGTTGGGAGGGAGGGAACACTGTTGCCATGGTAATAAACTAAATACAACAGGGAACCACGAAACTGACCCTGGACCTGTTGCTGTGGGCATCATACAGTAAAGTAAAGCTGACGTGGCTGTATTTCTTTATTATCATTCTGTACCTCTGCAGGATGTTCCTCAGCTTGTCCCCCACATTGACCACCATCACCTCCTTGCCCTCGCCAGTGAGGTTGGCGATCTTGGCCTTGATGGCCTTGGCCACGTTGGAATGGACGGCGCCACAGAGACCACGGTCAGACGACACACCGATCAGGAGGTGCTTGTTGGCCGTTCCCTCTGGGGCCTTGATCTCAGCCTTCTCGTACAGGGCTGGAGGACATACAGACAAGAGAAGAGGGACCATCAACAGGTTTGTTGAACACCACTGGCAAACGTCACAAAAAGCATTTCCAGTAATTGTGTGTGAAACGACCCTGACAGTACAGGGACAGTATTCCAGAAGCGCCTCAGAGTAGCAGTGTTAACTTAGGATCAGGTCCCCTCTGTCCATGTAATCTTATTCATTATGATATAAAAGGCTAAACTGATCCTAAATCAGCACTCCAACTCTGAGACTCTTTATGAATACAGGCCCTGAACTACCCCTGCCTTCTCACTATGGTCCTAATAGAGGACCATAATAATGGACAGTCATGACCTTCACATAGAAACCATCCATTCCCTTGGACTTTAGTGTGTGTGTGTATAGAGATCATGCAGAGTGTGCAGTGACATACCCACAGCACCATTTCCATAGACGCGGGCGGGCTTCAGCTGCCTCTCAGCGCGGGCATACTTAGCAGCTGCCACCATCTTCATGGACTTGGTGATCTTTTGGATGTTCTTGATGGACTTCAACCGGATGGTGACTAGAATGGGAGAGGGAACGATGGATGCCACTGACTGACTAAACATTTGTGGTTCAATAACATTGACACACACAACTACAATATCATCATGATTTTAAAGTTTGACTTGCGCATCAGACTTCAAAAAAGGAAGCTCACGGGTGGATTTGATGTAATACAGATTAGTTAAAGAGATGGCAAGGTAAATACTTACTGTCCTTCAAAGTAGCCATGTTCCTGACCTGCCCACTACAAACAAACAGAATTAGCTAGTTAGAAACATTATCATTGCAAGTTCGCGCCATAACGTGGACATCCTCAATTCGGGGATTACAAACTATTTGCCTCCCAATACAAATAGCTAGCTACCTATAAGCGAAATGTTGTTAGTACAACTATATTATCAAACAGTTAGTTAACGTTATCCTATAGAGTCCCTGTCACCAGCTAACAGTTAGCAAGCTAGGTTTATCCAGATAACGTATGCTAACTTAGTTAGTGGGAGGGACATTGATTTTGACACGAGCTAAACGCTGTTCTGAAAACATCTGACATTGTACGAATTACTTAAGGAACATTTAATCAACGTTAACTAGCTGTCACACACTTCAATGACATGGTTAGTTAGCAAGCTAATGTCAGTTTAGCCACCGCACCGGCTGAACTTGGCCATTCACTCTCTACACCACACACCATCTGCGGCCTATGGGTTAGCGCGTCCTTGCAATGTTTTACATCGCTCATCAACGCATACGACGTACATGTTTGTCATATATGTGTACGACAGCACAATGCTCAAAATCATATTTTCAAATATACGTAATTGAGCAAATAAAACGTTACCATTGTGGGAGGAACACCAACGCGCTGGTCCTGGCGAACATGATTACTTCGATGAAGGTCAGACTCGCAGGACTGCGCAAGCGCAAGTAAATGGCAAAATGTGGACGAAAAAACGAACCTCGCGTTACTTTAAAGTACACGTAAATTGATGACAAAGTACCCACGGAAGCGGCAGGTTTTTACAAGGAAGGAGAAGAGCACAACAACATTTAACGTGTTCGAGTTTCATTTCGAATTTAAATAATTTTCTTGCATATTTTTATGTAGACGATTAACGTTACTATTTCACATGGGAAAAGAGGGTTTTCTAAGCCCAAAGGCGATCGGGAATAGGATCAAAGCAAAGGGTCTTCAAAAGTTGCGATGGTATTGTCAGATGTGCCAGAAACAATGTCGAGACGAGGTAAGAAAGATGGCTAGCTAACGTTATATAGCGTAACGTTTGCCATATTTGCTAGTAGGTGCAAGCCAAATGTTGAAAGCGTCCTAAACGACCTACTCATTGGGACAGAATGCACATTTACCATGTAGCTAGCTAGCTAGATAGACTGTATTGTCGACAGGAAAGTAGGTAACGTTAGCTAGATCTCGATCAGGCATGTCAGAAGTTAGGCTCTGCGCACTAACGGTAACGCCACGGACAAGAGCTAGCTAATACAATGCAGAAGGTTGAACTAGCTATCCCTCTCTGCCCATAGAATGGCTTCAAATGCCACTGCATGTCCGAGTCCCACCAGAGACAACTGCTGCTGGCCTCGGAGGACCCCAACCAGATCATGGACAACTTCTCACAGTGAGTCAGTCTGCATTTACTTAGGTCTGGCTGTTGGTATGTTGTGTTCTATAACACTGTCTCCAATAAACTGTTGAAATGACATGTCAATAATGGTGTAATGATGAGCCAGGGGAGGTGTTCCACCAATGGACTTACTTGCTTTCTCCACTCTTTCTCTTACCAAGGGAGTTCAAGACTGACTTTATTGAGCTGATCAAAAGACGCTTTGGTAATATTTGATTTCTTCTGAAACTATCTATTACATGTACATGCAATATTACATACTAACTACTTATAAAGAGACTGTAAGACAAACCTCAACCTCACTGAATCTCTCTCTCTCTCTCTCTCCAGGAACCAAGCGAGTGCACAACAACATTGTCTATAACGAGTACATCAATGACAGAGAGCATGTCCATATGAACTCCACCCAGTGGGAGACTCTCACTGAATTCACCAAGTGGCTGGGGAAAGAGGGTACTGTCACGCTCATACCTCTTAGAACAGATTTTATGTGTATTTGTCTGTCTGATCCCTGACATTGCTGTGTCTGATGACTTCTCCCAGGTTTCTGTAAGGTGGACGAGACACCCAAAGGCTGGTACATCCAGTACATCGACCGCGACCCAGAGACCATCCGGAGGCAGGAGGAGCTGGAGAGGAAGAAGAAGCAGGACCTTGATGACGAGGAGCGCAGTGCCAAGTTCATAGAGGAGCAGGTCCGCCGGGGCCAAGGGGGCAGGGAGCCAGAGGTGAGAGAGCACAACTACTGCCCTCCTCTGACTAGGAGGACATATTACACTCTGTCTGCTGAACAGGGACTGGCTAAGGGTTCTGTTTACTAGGGATGTAACGATTCACCGATACGCATCGGCACCCGGTACAAATGTTTAAGATCAAAGTGCATTGGTCCGCGGTAGCCCAAACCGATCCAAATCTAGCATGAATCGGTCAGAAAATCAATTTTAAAATGTTACGAACGTCCAGTTCACTAACGTTTGTTACTCATATAATTTCATTTCCCACCTCCAAAAAGACCTCTAATCTTTTGTGACTGAATTGATGTGTCCTCTCCTTCAGTAGCCTATCGAACTAAGCATGTAAATGCATATGACAGTCATTGGTCTCCAAGTCAGATAACAACTGTGCACACAGAGCAGCTAGCGCCAACGAGAGCCTATCCCTGATCTAATATTCGTATATCTGTGCGGCACCTTCAGCTTTTGCAATCTTCAGCTTTCGCAATCTGTGCAGAACCTTCAGCTTTTGCAATGGCTTTCACAATGTCAAATCTGAGGCTTTATTAGTTGGGTGACAACCAATGTAATTTGATGGGTCATTGTTACCAAATGCACTGTAGAAAATTGTGTTTTACTGGTGGTGTTGTTTTGGCTACCGGAGTGGACACAACTCACATCTTGCTGATTGCACATCTAACTGCTGATTGGGGCTTTTCGATTGCCAGGTTATCCATAAGAAATCGTTTTGTTGGTTTTGCTTTTAACAGTCAGTGCATTTCGTCATTTTTACATGAACAGGGTAAAGTTGTAATTTCATAGCAAGGACAGCAAACATTTTGCGAGCCGCAATGTAGGCCTATGGTTGGAGCGGGAGAAGAGCAGCTCTCCTCCGTAAAGTTCCAAACGTTCACAACCATTCGCTTTTGAGACGGGGGTGAAATCCATATATATTAATATATTCAATATATTAATTTGCTATTTCAGCTAATTTCTAAAGACAAATATTGACATTTTATGAGCAAAAGAAATCTAATGAATCTGCTAAAATGACAAATTAATCAGTGGGTGATGGAGATTTCAAAAGTGAATTCCCCCGCTCCCCCCTAATCTGATAGTGGTAGATGCTCAGTCTGCCTTATGGCTCAGCTCAGGCGCCTACACACACCATACATAATTCTCACACACACACACAGCTCAGAGAAGTCATCTCCGACAGATCCAGCTCAGAGAGACCCAGCTCCTGAGCATCATCAGTATCAGATTTTAATTTAGAATGGAAAATGAATGTGTTCATGCAACAAATGTTAGTGCATCAAATCGAACTGAATCGGATAGATTCATTCCACTAATTAAACCGAATCACACAGAATCGTTTCAATCTAAAAGTTTTGTTCTTGTATCGAATCGTGCTTGAAAGGAAAGATTCACATCCCTATTGTTCGCCAAGGATACTGTTTACCTATGACATGTCATGGAATCATAACAATCTGTCCCTCTTTTTTTCAGGAAGCACCGGTTTTCACTGAGTTGAAACGAGAAAGTGAAGAAGAGAAAAGTATTTTTTTTTGTTTTTTATAGATAACTCACTGACTGTAGTCATGATGCGTTTGGTCAGAAATTATACTGATTACACTGTTATGTCCTCTCATCTCTTACTGGTTATATTTCTGATTATATTTAAGTTACCTTCAATCTGGCCAAGGGCTCCTGTTCCTCTGCGGAAGGCCCATCTAAAGCTAGGTACAGTAATCTGAAGCTCATTAAGAATGACTCACCGTCATCAATAGCAATGTAAAACAGCAATAGTTAATGACTGGGGATTTCACTCTTTCACTCAGATTAACACTGTGTCTACCTCTTCCCCTTAGTGCGGCCCTGGGTCCCAGTGCCCTGAAGGCAGCAGGATCAGTGAAAAGGAAAGATGCGCCCTCCACCTCAGAAGCCAAAGAGAAGAAGAAGAAATCAGCCCTGGATGAGATCATGCAAGTACGGTAGTGTTTCCAGTTCTCCTTCCGAATTGACTTGATGCACTATCAAGTTAACTCTGTGTTAAACATGTGTGCATGTAACCCTTTGTGTGCTGTGTTTTGTTCAGATGGAGGAGCAGAAGAAGAGGTCTGTGAGAGCGGACCACTGGCTGCACCCAGGCATCGTAATCAAAGTTGTTACCAAGAGACTGGGAGAGAAATACCACAAGAAGAAAGGAGTCGTCAAGGTAACACATTAGTTCCACACATGCATGATCAAATACAAGATGTGTGATTGGGCCAGTTTTGTGTTCTAAGTAGCTTATATGAGGGTTATAGTCAATACACTGCCATTGAGAAGAAGGCCATGTGTACATTTAGGCTAACATTTGTGTGTTGTAGGAGGTGCAGGATAAATACACGGCCGTAGTGAAGATGATTGACTCAGGTGACAAACTGAAACTAGACCAGAGTCACCTGGAGACGGTCATCCCTGCACCAGGTAACCTAGCTCTCGCCATGGTTACACACACCTGTCCACAGGAAACGGATCATTTGCAAACTGTACATTTTACTTGATATCCCATTCTGTAATCTGACCTGTTATTTTACCAAATCTAATCTAACTAATCTGTCCCACAGGTAAACGGGTCCTGATTCTGAACGGTGTGTACAGAGACACAGAGGCCCTACTGGACTCCATAGATGAGAGGAAGTTCAGTGCCACCCTCACACTTGACTCGGTAAGGACCAGGCACAAAATGGCTGCAGTCATCCATCAGTTTCTACCGGTTGGTGGTGGAATAGATGTTTGGTATAGCAACTGCTTTGGGATGATATGAATGGTTCTTATTTTCTCATACAAGGGTATGTTTTCTTCCTCAGGGTCGGATGAAAGGGAGGAGGGTGGACGGGATCGCCTACGAGGATTTCTCCAAAATGGCCTGATCTATGATGACCTCCGTTACATGACAGCGTTACCCAAGAACCCCTACCCCTCCACTGAGAGGCCCATCAGCCGACTCTACTGTGTCAGAGTTACTTTCTGTAAATATCCCAGAATGCATTTTCTATGGCGGTATCACTTCCTGAGTTAGCCGAGCAATGATTATGGAAAAAAATACTTTTTATTTTTATTTTTATTTTGTATTGTTATTAAAATGGTTCTCTACAATTAAATTGTAATGTTGTATTATTTTATTGAATAAAGTACAACACAATTGACCTATGAAATGTTTGATACAATGATTGATTGAAAAACATTTGGATTTTGCCATGTCAGATGAGGTCTGAGAAATACAACAGTCATTAGAATGTTCTGGTTAAGAAATCTGTGTGTGTGTGTACACAAAGTTCAAAGCTGGCATCGTAGTCTTCATGAAAATAATGAAACATTCACACTTCTATACATACTGCTACAGCTTTTTCCTTAGCTTTTTATAAACCGTGAGAGTTGTCAGACAGATGTGATATGAAAACAGGTAATAACATATGTGTCTGTATTCAGATTGGCTGCATATATGTCTCCTGTACCGTAGAATATCCCCTATAACTACACCCTGTCTCTGACTGCCTGGGTTACATGGTACCCCTGTGTGCCTTGCGATTGGTCGCTCAGAGTGGGAGCGGCAGAAAGCTGTCGAGTCGTGGGACGATGTAGTTGGTGTAATGGCCGTCGATGAAGCCTTTGCCACTGTTGTGGATGAACCAGCAGAAGACGACAGATCCCCGTTTATTATCCTGCCTGTAGTCCTTCTGCCAGCCCCTGTCACACACCATCAAATAGTTACAACCTCATCTACAAACCTCACCATGTTTGCGCTCATATGATCTATGTCCCACTGTGTGATATGGTGGAAGGATGACCTGAACAGAGATTAAGTCTACCGGCTGAGTATGTGTGATATGTGCTGATGTTTTTCCAATAATGGTGTGTGGTTTACCTGGCTGGAGGGATGTGCATGTGAGAGAGTGTGTGTTCTTACCTGGTGACGACCAGCTTGTTGCCCTTCACCTCCATAGTGGCCTCCTTCTTCAGAGGGTCAGCTCCCTGGTGCAGGTTAAACACCCTCACCTCTGGCTCCTGGCCAAACTGACCTACACACACACACACACAGGTCAGTGGACCCTAGTGAAGTAGGCTGCGATTAAATATAGGGATACTGTTGCAGGATTCACTATAAGGGAGATGTAGGGTATCTTGCCACTATATGTAAACTGATTTAATTAGCTTATAACATTGTTGTAACAGAGTAACACTTGGGTATAATTGGTGACCTACCTATAAGGCCGTGGGCCTGAGAGGAGTACTGGTTGTTGTTGGGGATATAGAGGCCCAGGAAGTCCACGTGGGTTGGGTGTTTCTTCCACACACGATGTAGCAGCACCATCACAGTGATCTTGTCATCCACCGTCACCATCACCTTGGAGTCCTTCACTATTGAAACCTTCACCCTGAAACACACAGTGATCATAGCATGTGGTTAAAACAGGAAACCGTGTACTTTTGAAATGTACTTTTTCACCTTACCATAGTAAAATAGGCTGATGGTGCCTGACCAGCGGTTTGTGTGTGTCTATGTGTGTGTGTGTGCGAACGTGCATGTTTCTACCTGTCCTGGGTGATGTCGGCCGTGGCTCCCCAGCTGAAGGAGTGGTTGTTTCTGCCGTCAGTCAGGACGATACGGTCAGTGCTGACTGACACCCTGATGCCGTCAGGCTGGTAGAACACTGAGATGGTGCCAAAGTACGTGTTCACCTTCTCCTTCTCCTTCATCCCCACCCTCTTAGAGCCAACCAGCTGGCCATTCACCACCACACCTAGAGGACAAAGAGGGCAGAGAATAGAGGTAAGAGGACACAAGCACGGACACACACATCTTTGCATGCATGCACACACACGAAAGCACGCACACACACACACATACCTGCACCGGGGTCTGACACCAGGTTGAGGATGTGTCCAGGCTCTGAGTCGATGTTGAAGCAGACGTCCATGTTGTTTTTAGGCAGGTGGACGATGAAGTGAGGGTCGTTCTCCACTGTCATACAGAAAACACACAGACAGCCGTTACTGTAGTGACACAATGGACATAGGAATATTACCCACGGCAATATTGCCAGGTAGGGAGGTAGGCTATGTTGAAGGCCCAGGGCAGCTGTTTTTATCTCAATATCAAACCATTTCTGGGTAACAATTAAGTAACTTACTGATTGTTTTCAGTTAAAATAGTCAAAAAGAAACAAAAATAGCTTCTAAGCGAAATGCAATTTCTCAAGCAAGAATTTAGCTAGGACTGTCTGGGAGTGGTCTGAGAGCGGGGCCTAATTGGAGGAGTCTAATGGGAAGGATGTGTAACCTGAAAACTAGCTGTTATAGGCAGAGAGGAGTGCAACTCTCTTTGTTATTGGTCTATTAACTTATATCGCCTGGTGACGTGACCAGGCATTCTAAAACCCCCACCCAGCAAAACAAGCTGAAATTTCAGGCTGACTTTTCAAACAGCTCTTACACTAAAAGTGCATTATCATAATATTCACAATTTCACAGCATGATTCCAACCTCATAGTGTGGAAATGTATATAAAACACAGGAAAATCACGTTTTTGTCCACACTGCCCCTTTAAAACACAGTGTATGGCTATGTGTGTGTTATTACCTATGGTGATATGGACAGGTAGAGAAGTATTATACTGTAGCACAGATGTGTAAAGAGGTGTGTGTGTGTTATTATTGTCACCTATGGTGATGTGATCTGGTAGGGGCCTCTCGGCGTGGCTAGGGGGGGCAGGGGTGGTCAACTGGACCCAGGGGGGGATGCTGTGAACCACCTGCACTGGAGTCCTTCCTCCGAGAGCAGTCATACCAGATCCAGATCCTCCTACACACACATACACACACACACACAGTGGGTTTGGGATAGCTCTATTCAGTCTCTTACACTCATGTACATTTACAAAACCCAAAATGGCGGACACTAGTGATTTTCATCAGCACCTCCACAGCAGCCCTGTTTGGGGTCCTTCGGGGAGTCAGCGAGCAGCTTCTCCTTGGCCTCCTCACTCTCCACCAGCAGGGCAGTGAGGGGCGTAACAAACTGGTGTTCCACAGCCAGGGTCAGGATCCTCTGGGTGATCTTCCTCTTCTTACCAGCAGTGGGGGCCAGGGACCTGTAGGGAACAGGGATATAACATTCACAAAACGCTACTCTGTATGTCTATTAACGCTCTGTGGTCTGTAGCGAAGGGCTGGCTATTTATAGCACAAGCTTTGTATTCACTCCTTGGATTGAAAATAAAGATGTGTTAAACTCTCTCTCTTTCTCCCTCTCTCCCTCTCTCTCACCTCTCAGCCAGTAGCTGGTTGACAGTGATGTAGGCCCACATCTGTCTGGCGAAGCCAGTGAAGGCATGCTGTTGCTGGGCCAGCGCAGCGTCTAGCTCCAGGTAGTCTGCTTCAGTCTGCAGGGACAGGTCCAGACGATCCTGGGGAGAAGAGGGGGACAGAGAGAGGGTAGGACACGGGTGAGTGTGTGTGCCTGCGCGTGTGTGTATGCAGTGGTGTAAAGTACTTAAATAAAAATATTTTGTACTTTACTTTACTATTTATATTTTTGACTACTTTTACTTCACTACATTCCTAAAGAAAAGTATGTACTTTTTACTCCATACGTTTTCCCTGACACCCAAAAGTACTTTTTACATTTTGAATGCTTAGCAGGACAGGAAAATCTTATCAAGAGAACATCCCAGGTCATCCCTACTGCCTCTGATCTGGTGGACTCACTAAACACACGTTTCATTTATTAATTATGTCTGAGTGTTGGAGTGTGCCCCTGGCTATCAGTTAATTAAAAAAGAAAAAAATTGTGCCGTCTGGTTTGCTTAATATAAGCAATTTCAAATAATTTATACTTTTACTTTTACTTTTGATACTTAAGTATATTTAAAACCAAATACTTTTAGACTTTTACTCAAGTAGTATTTTACTGCGTGACTTTTACTTTTAACTTGAGTGATTTTCTATTAAGGTATCTTTACTTTTACTCAAGTACGACTTTTAGGTTCTTTTTCTACCCCTGTGTGTATGAGCGTGCATGCGTGCATGTGTATGTATGACTCACAGCGGATGCGGTGGTGAAGCTGTTTAGTGTATTGGACTCAGAGGGCAGCACCTTCCCAGCCACCACCAGCTCTGAGCCACTGAAGTACTTGTCGAAGTGGTTCTGGGTGACGTCAGAGACAGAGTCCTCTGGGAACTGAACCGTGATCTTCCTCAGGAGTGGAGACGAGATCTGGCTGTAGAACCGCTGGAGGGGGAGAACGGAGGAGGGAGGTCAGAGATAGCGGTGAGAGAGGCAGTGAAGGGAGAGTTATTATACAAGAATAGGAGAAGATGGAGGAGGAGTAGTGATACAACTGTATGCAGGATTAGGGAGAGAAGGATGAATGGGAGTTTTAGGGACAGGGGTCTGTCGTACCCGTAGCTGCTCTGAGGCATCATGGCTGGTGTAGATCCTCTGGGCCACGCCCCTGTTCTCCATGGCGATGCGTTCCAGGAAGTCGTAGTCGACATCGAAGCCGATGCCCAGTGAGAAGAGAGAGAACTCCTCCCTCATGACCTTCTTCACATTCTTCTGGATGGTGCTGAGCTTGATCTCTCCTACACAGAGAGGGAAAGATGGTGGATGATGGTAGCACAATAGTATGAAGGGCAGTACACTACTAGAGGTTATTAGATGGGGGTATAGGGTGAAAATTAAGAGGGGTGAAGCGGTATTAGGTGGGTGATGAAAAGACAGTCAGTGTCAGTTTTGGGATCAGCAGCGGTATGATGTCTCACCGACAGTGGGGTCTCCATCAGACACCAGCATGATCATGGAGACTGAGCGTGGGTCGATCATGCCCTGATTGGACGCCTTCACCAGCATCTGCACCGCCCTCAGCAACGCCTCGTTGATATTGGTGCCTGCATCGGGTCAAACGGCAGCGAGAGCCAATCAGACACAGGCTTTCGATATCCACCACTCTTTCCTCTCTTCCTCTTTCCTCTGTCCCTCCCCATTTCTTAATTCCATCCAGCCCTCTACTTCCTTATACTCCTCCACATCTCTCTCTTTCTCTGTCGCTCTCCTTCTTTCATCCCTCTCTCTCCCTCCTTCTCTCACCTCCATTGGGTTTGATGTTCTGGATGTATTTCTTGGCCTCAGCCACCTGTATGGTGCTGCCTGGAACCAGCTCCTCACTCCAGCAGCGCACGTTGTGGTTGAAGTCAACGATGCTGAAGTAGTCATCCATAGTCAGGTCATCTAATATGGTCTGCATAGCCTCCACAGTCTGAGAGAGAGAGAGTTATAGAGCAAGAGAGAGAGATAAAGTCATGAATGAGATTGGAGGACAGTCATTTCAGTGCAATTTCACAGAATACCCACATGAAGGCAGTGTAGCATTTGTCAGGCATGCTCTACCAGTTGTGAGAGAAGAGAGATGTTCGACTGATGGGGCACAGATTGACCCCTGTGAGTTTTTCTATGGTTACGTCACACACCTGCTTCATCTTGACTCCCCACATAGATCCACTGACGTCAATGACGAACACAATGTTTTTAGGAAGGGGGGAGAGGTTGGTCGGGGCGAAGAAATGCACAAAATGGCCGTCAGAAACCTAGGAGCAACAGTGAGATAACAGTGACCAATACTTCCTATATTACATTTCTGTTACAGAGTAAAGTGATTGAAAGAGTGTGTTACTACGTGTGTTTATGTCAGTGTGTGTACCCACATGTAGTTCCCCGGCGTTGCTGTCTCTCAGGACGTCGTATTTGACGGTAAAGATGCCATCGATAGCGGTGGTGGTGCAGTTCTCACACTTCCTCTGCTGCTGGAGCGAGGGCTTGAACACCACGTGAGCCTTGTCCTTAGAGGAGGTGAGTTTGGCCATGCCGCTGAAATGCTCTCCCAATGTGTTGGGTGTCTCCACAGAGGCGATGCCATTGGGCTCATAGATATACACATCCACCTGCAGAGAGACAAGTATGCTGACTCATCAGCACTGACCTATCAAATACAGTTGTTAAATACCACATGCAGGCACAAAGGCACACACACACACATACACGTAGTCTCTCTCACCTGGAAGTGGGGCACCAGTCGTCCGGGCTGCAGGTGTAGTGAGTGTTCATAGAAGCCCAGCTTCCTCTGCATCATTTCCTGGTAGTGCAACTCAAACTCTATCTTACTGCCGGGAGGCACGTGGACCTCCGTCTTAAAGGTCTCCATGTCCTGTGAGTTAGCCCTGTGGGGTAGCATTAGCAGCTCTATAGTCCGTTACGGTACTCTAGAAAGGTCTTATGCAACAACAATGTTTGTTATACACGGCAGTTATGAATGGCATAGGATTCATAGTGGTCAACAAATGGGTGGGTACCCATTTCCTTGTATTGTCCAAGATGTCATTCTTCAGTATAGCTACACTAAATACCATAGCCATGGTGCATTGTGGGTTGTACGGTACCTGACGATGCCTGCAGCCTTCCCTCTGGCTCTAGCCTGAGCGTAGAGGTTCCTAGCCACAGTCTTCTCCTTCACTGAGCCCACAAACGTTATCCCATTCACATTCCTAAAAACAGGACAGAACAACAAGTTGAGGGTTGTATTACAGTGTGATTGTGATCGTGACATTGGGATTGGGATTGAGGATTGTGATTTTTATTGTGATTGAGACAGTTGCTCACATGGTGAAGTTGGTGATGAAGGATCGTTTGGGGATCTGGACATTGAAGCCAATGCTCTGGGCATTTGGACCAGAGTTGATCACAGAGCTCTTGACCGTGGTGTGGCAGAACCGCGACGTGATGCGGCTCTCCATCTTGTAGCTCTTAACTGTAATGTCATCACCCCGGATGGCCTACAGAGAGAGGTGGAGCATGTGAGACTGACTTTGGCTGTGATGTCATCAACTAGGGACGATTGTCGTTGCGTAGGAATTGTGAGTCAAGCTCTCTACATCTCTACATCAATCATATCAATCGAAACCAAACTAGTGGTTTCGGAACACAGAATTTAAAAAAATCTACAATAAATCGAAATATCTGACTGAAAAATGGATAGGAAACATGTTTCTTTGGAGTATCTACTTATACGCTGAGTATAAAAAACATTAAGAACACCTGCGCTTTCCATGACATAGACTGACCAGGTGAATCCAGGTGAAAGCTATGATCCCTTATTGATGTCACTTGTTAAATCCACTTCAATCAGTGTAGATGAAGGGGAGGAGACAGGTTAAAGAAGGATTTTTAAGCATTGAGACAATTGAGACATGGATTGTGTATGTGTGCCATTCAGAGGGTGAATGGGCAAGACAAACGATTGAAGTGCCTTTGACGGGGTATGGTAGTAGGTTCCAGGCGCACCGGTTTGTGTCAAGAACTGCAATGCTGCTGGGTTTTTCACGCTCAACAATTTCCTGTGTGTATCAAGAATGGTCCACCACCCAAAGGACATCCAGCCAACTTGACACAACTGTGGAAAGCATTGGAGTCAACATGGGCCAGCATCCCTGCGGAACACTTTCGACACCTTGTAGAGTCCATGCCCTGATGAATTGAGGCTGTTCTGAGGGCAAAAGGGGTGCAACTCAATATTAGGAAGGTGTTCCTAATGTTTGGTATACTCAGTGTATAACAGGCTGATAATTCTGAGAAAGAAAATGACATATTTTACCACAGAAACTTTAAATGGATGTAGCAACTGCAGAGTGAAGTCAATAACCTGTCTGTCAGTGGATTGTCTTCAAACAGGACCATTGATTAATAGATAAGAGGACTAAACTCTGTCACAGTGGACAGAGGGGTCAAACATCAAGCAGAGACCAGAGAGAGAAACCTACCTCAAAGTCTTCCTGCTCCTCACTGGTCAATATCGCCCTCTGGAAACACACAGAAACAATCAGCTCTGTACCAATCAATCAAGCTAATATATTTTATAAACCCCTTTTTACATCAGCAGTTGTCACAAAGTGCTTTACAGATACCCATTCTAAAACCCCAAAGAGCAAGCAATATAGATGCAGAAACATCTATACTGTCCCATACTGCCCTCAGAGAGAAAAGGTTTAACAGTAAATATGTGTAGGTGATAAAAATTCTAAATTAAATGTTTGGAATTGTCAGTAAGCCTATATTGACCACATGTATAGGACTTTCATTGGGTTCAATCCATTGACCTCTACGTAACCCCTTTATCAATAGTTCAGAGGTCAATGAAGCAGACTGCTTGCTTCTACATGTTGTTGGTATTCTATTTCTGTAACTGGGCAAAACAAAAACCCACCTCAAGACAGGATAATTTCCCTCATAATATGTTGTATTATTGAATCAATGTCATATTGAATATAAGCAATGCAGATTATTAACGATTGTGAATAGTAAACTATGACATTATATAACATTAATTCAGACAAATTGTTCGGAAAAAATAAGAGTTTCATCTCACCCTAAATCGTCCATGTTGTTCCTCTAATGACTGGTAGAACAAAGGAGCCATTTTTAAAATGACAGAGAATAAAAGTTGTACATTAATCAATCACATGGACATCACATAAAACATAGTTCTGTAAAAGGAACATTATCAAAAAAGACATTTGATAGAGAGAAGGCTGTATCTACACACGTTTGTATTTGTATTTATTAAGGATCCAAGGCAGCAGCTACTCTTCCTGGGGTCCAGCAGCATTAAGGCCATTAAGACATATCTATAAAACAATCTCATTATCGTATAACAGTTGAAATGGAAATATATGAACTCACCGTTTCCGTCTCCCACTCTCCCTCTACCACAAACTCAAAGCAGTGGGCTTGGTGTAGGACCAGCAGGCTTAGGAGGAGAGCCAGGCGTCTCATGGTTCCAGGCCTGTATGTGGTGGCCGAGGTTTGACACTCACAGATACAGTCCTTCAGCCGGGACTGAAGCAGGAGCAGAGAGATCCCAAAATGAGGGTTAAAAATCCACCGAGTGCTGATAGACGCTTGGCCCCAGTCAATATTTGTTGTGTTTCACGTAACCCGGAGAGGGAAACTTTGAAACTTGACCTGCCGTGTAGGAGGGTAAATACAGCATGTTTGGGATCGTACAGGTTTGGTTTGGGCTGGATTTCTCTTTGATTTATGTAGGCCTAAAGTCTGCAACACGCACAGAAAATCAGAACTGGGTTTCCAATGCTGGTATGGACAGATTTAAACACTGACATAGTGCAGCAGTAGTTTCCTTACTCTACCTGTGGATTGGCCACGTGCAGTGGAGGTAACGTTTGGACTTTAGACAGAGTTCAAACATTCGATTTGGCGCCAAATTTGGCCACTTTGCATGGCAATCACTGTGAGGTCACGTCAATTCACTTTTTGCTGTGCAACAACAAGATAATAAAAACAGAAATAGAGGGAAAAAATTGACTATTGACCTTTGTCACCATGCTGGGTGTGCACTGCATTAAAGGAATAATCTACTCAAAAACTATATTTTGGTATTTTTCGTCCACTGTTGATACAGTCCCAAAATGTTTTCAAGATATGGGACTTTCATCATGATGATGCAAATTGCTTGATTGCTTGACTGCTGACATGCAAAACATTTTGGGACTGTATCAACAGTGGACTAATGAAAAAATGGTATACTTTTTTAGTGGATTATTCCTTTAAGGTGGAAACAGTGTTCCTGAATTATTAATTGACCAATCATAGGGAGTCTCTCGCAAGCTCTCTGGGGGAATTGTGCAACTGGGTTTAGTTTATGAGGGAGTGTGATGCTGAGACTATTACATCTGAGAGGACAAACCTTACTATCCAGACCTCTGTCTCGGACAAGCACCACTACCACTGTCACATTGCAATATTAAATGGTACTATATAATATTTTATATTTTACCAGTATTATACAGTACAAATGTTTGAAAATGTACATATACATTAATATTTCTCATGAATAAATCTCTGTCAAATAACAAACACCACAATTTTTGAATTACATTTAAATGTGTGTTAAAATAGTAATCTGATTTTATCATTTGATTTAATTATGAGCAGTAGGCACCAGGGTTGTGTCAAATTCTTTTTTAATTCAGTCAATTCATAAAGTAAACTGAAATTCCAATACAATTTCAACTTTCCTCATTGGAATTGGAATTTCAGTTTACTTCCTGAATTAACTGATTTAAAATGGAATTGACCCCAACCCTGGTAGGCACAGTTCATTCACATTATCAATCAGGAAGACACAGAATGGCCATGGCTGCTGCCAACTGGGCCACCTCCTGGTCTTCTGAGGTCAAACGCCACCTGCTCCATGGGGGCACCATCACATGCTCCAATTCCTGGCCTCTTCCATGTTTTACAGGGCTCTCTGGCCATGTTTTTTTTTTGCTTGTCTGCCAGTTTAATGAAAATCAGAGCTCTGAGCCTGACCTCCCTCTGTATACTGACCAGCGCTGACCTCTCATCCCCTGCCCGGTGCTGGTTGGCTGTACTGGGAGATGAACCACCCTATCTGACGTGACCAGTTCTTCATCCATGACTCCTGAAATCCTGTAGAACTGTAGAGGAACTTTGTTATCCAAAAAATAAGCCATGAACCTAAGAAATAAATGTCAAGAATAGACTGATTTATTCTCACCATTGTTTTTTGTTTTTTTTAAGTTAAACTTCAATGTCCGCTAAAATGCATTCGGAAATGTTTTCCACTAATTCAGAAATGCAAATGCACATTTGTTGAGGAAAGAAAGCACTTGAGAAAGAGACATAGAAATACACTTGAAACACTTGAAATTGATTGAACACACACACACACACACACAGCATAGCCTACTACAATACCAACTCAAAAAAATAAACAGCCCCTAAAACAACCTGTGATGTCTCAGCTGAAATGACAGTGTGGCAGCATTTCCAGTCTGAGTAATGAAATGACAAATGGAGAGTGTTGTGTTAAATCAATGTAATTGTGTGCTGGGCCGGCGTTATGGGCGGGCCCTAGGGGCCCTACCATACCTCCTTGCCCGTCCAAATAAAATATATAAATATTGATCATTTATTAGACCGAGACGCGCACCGACAGAAAGACGCATCAATCTCAGATAAAGTATCCAAGCAAGCGAAACAGCGCCCCTCTGTCTCCGTATGTGTAGACCATGTATCTGATGCTATCTGGAAAAAAGGAGTATGGCATGTCATACTTTTTCTGACCAGACAGCATCAGATACATGGGTTACATACGGTAAGACAGTGTGGCGCTGTGTTGTTGTGCGTTAGATGCAGCAGAGAGGAAGAGGCGAAGCAAGAGGGCTCACTCTCGCCAAAAATGTGTTTCTATGGGCATAATATGCAGACCTAAGCTTGTCGCCTGCATTCCCGACTTTGGGACAACAACTCGTATTGTTTGGATGGAGACATGAGCATCTCGTCATTATACAGTGCATTCAGAAAGTATTCAGACCCTTCCGTTTTTCCACATTTTGTTACGTTGCAGCCTTGTTGTAAAATTGACCAAATAAATTTTTTTTATCATCAATCTACACACAATACCCCATAATGACAAAGCGAAAACAGGTTTTTAGAAATTTGTGCAAATGTATTACATACGTGTTTTACCCTTTGCTATGAGACTTGAAATTGAGTTTCCATTGATCATCCTTGAGATGTTTCTACAACTTGATTGGTAAATTCAATTGATTGGACATGATTTGGAAAGGCACACACCTGTCTATTTAAGGTCCCACAGTTGATAGATCATGTCAGAGCAGAAACTAAGCCATAAGGGTGAAGGAATTGTCCGCAGAGCTCCGAGACAGGATTGTGTTGAGGCACAGATCTGGGGAAGGGTACCAAAACATTACTGCAGCATTGAAGGTCCCCAAGAACACAGTGGCCTCCATCATTCTTAAATGGAAGAAGTTTGGAACCACCAAGACCCTTCCTAGAGCTGGACGCCCGGCCAAACTGAGCAATGGGGGGGAGAAGGGCCTTGGTCAGCAAGGTGACCAAGAACCCGATGGTCACTTTGACAGCGCTCCAGAGTTCCTCTGTGGAGATTGGAGAGAACCTTCCAGAAGGACAACCATCTCTGCAGCACTCCACCAATCAGGCCTTTATGGTGGAGTGGCCAGACGGAAGCCACTCCTCAGTAAAAGGCACATCACAGCCCGCTTGGAGTTTGCCAAAAGGCACCTAATGGACTCTCAGACCATGAGAACTGGGGGACTGGGAGACTAGTCAGGATCGAGGGAAAGATGAAAGGAGCAAAGTATAGAGAGATCCTTGATAAAAACCTGCTCCAGAGCACTCAGGAACTCAGACTGGGGCGAAGGTTCACATTCCAACCAGACAATGACCCTAAGCACTCAGCCAAGACAACACAGGAGTGGCTTCTGGACAAGTCTCTGAATGTCCTTGAGTGGTCCAGCCAGAGCCCGGACAATCGAACATCTCTTGAGAGACCTGAAAATAGCTGTGCAGCGAAGCTCCCTATCCAACCTGACAGAGCTTGAGAGGATCTGCAGAGAAGAATGGTGAAAAACTCCCCCAATACAGGTGTG
This sequence comes from Coregonus lavaretus, assembly GCF_964263955.1. NCBI lineage: Eukaryota > Metazoa > Chordata > Actinopteri > Salmoniformes > Salmonidae > Coregonus > Coregonus lavaretus. The sequence continues at coordinate 40,852,245 of NC_139992.1, read as the reverse complement.
CCAAGCTTGTAGCGTCATACCGAAGAAGACCCGAGGCTGTAATCGCTGCCAAAGGTGCATCAACAAAGTACTGAGTAAAGGGTCTGAATACTTATGTAAATGTTATGTTTCCGTTTTTTTATTTGTAATATATCTAAAAACCTGTTTTTGCTTTGTCCTTATGGGGTATTGTGTGTAGATTGATGGGGAAAAAACAATTTAATCAATTTTAGAATAAGGCTGTAACGTAACAAAATGTGGAAAAAGTCAAGGGGTCTGAATACTTTCCGAATGCACTGTATACAGATCTCTGGTTTCAGCCTCTTGCGAATTAAAAAGGAAAGTTGGTGGGTGCACAGTTCACTGTTCGGATGCAGGCAAAATGTCAAAATTATATAATTACTCCTGTCTACATAAAATCATTGAAAATACTTTACCAAAGAGCTTGACTTAGCCACAGAGGATCATCAGCTTCCTTTAAAAAATGGCTGTGGATTGTTTCAAATCACAAGTGCATAAGCCTATGCTTATTTGGGAAGCCAGAAATTTGGGCAACGCGTGTGGCAATAGGCCCAGCTGATTATTGAGTTGCCGCTGTCAGTGAAAAGCATCTCAAATGTGTGAAAATAATGTGTCTTGATGGTGTAGTGAAGATGTGGACATCTTTCTCCAGAATGCATGCACTCAGCTCTCCAGAATGTGGTCTGCTGTCTCCCGCCAATTCTTGCACATTCATTGTTTCATTGTGTGAATTGTTCACCCATTGATTAGTTATTTTTAACAATTCCCCATTACATACAGTACCAGTCAAAAGTCTGGACACACCTACTCATTCAAAGGTTTTCCGTTATTTTTACTATTTTCTACATTGTAGAATAATGGCGAAGACATCAAAACTATGAAATAACACATATGGAATCATGTAGTAACCAAAAAAGTGTTAAACAAATGAAAATATATTTTATATTTGAGATTCTTCAAAGTAGCCACCCTTTGCCTTGACAGTGACACTTGGCTAAATGAACCACATTGCCCTTGAGGTCCAAGTGATTTGTTGGAGTGGCAGTGGAAGTGGGTTCAACTTCAAGGCAAGTAGTGAACGAAGACTATAGAGGTAATTAATGGGCTTTGGAGTGGCGTGCATTTGTAATAGCAGTGTGCCTGTGTGTGACCTGGGCCAGGCGCTTTTTCCCTTAGCCCAGGCCCCCGAGCCCCCGACGCGGCTAGTCCAGTCGAGGAGGACGACTCTGTATCTCTCTGCGAGTGGGCGTGCCGATGCGAGTCAAGTGTCCTCATTCATCGTCTCAGCTCCAGGTCCAGTCACTGATCCGAACGACCCGCAGACTCAGTGCGCTGCGCCCTGGAAATATGAGCTCTTATTTGTTATTACTGTAAATGGATATGGACGTCAACATGCTGTTTTTGACTTTACTGATGTGTTTCAATCCGTATGTTTTTGGACTGTTTGAGGATATTAATATTGAGGATGATCTTTGTCCAGATTTGACCGACTTTGATTTGGATATTGTGAGTGTCATTTCAACTCTGAACTATTTCATTTGGCAACATTGATATATATTTTGAGCTTCATTAGAGCGCTATTTAACAAATCTATGTTTTTTCCATCTCAGTCACCCCGTAGAGTGCCTCGCCAGGTGAAAGCCATGCTTACTAAGGTAAAGTTTACAAAGTTTAGTGTCTTGACATTTCTGCCCTTATGCATCTTTTGCGCTCTTGTGAGTCATTGTGTGTGTAGCCTAGGCTACTATAGACTAAATATCATTCACATGAATTCTCAAAGAGATCTGCATACTGCATACTGTTATTCCTTGATAACAATTATAGAATATGTCACAAAAAGTATTTCGTGTAAGCTGAGTAGAGGGATGGGTAGTTCGGCTCTGCATTTTGTCATCCTTGAAAACTCTGCTCGGGTGTGACACGCAGAGAGCTTCCAAACGCACCGCGCTGTATGCCAGATGAGTGGAAATCGCTGGACATCTATCCAGAAATAAAATCCAAAATATGTGAGGATATCCCGCAAACGTGCTGATAAGGAGTTTGGAACGATATATCACTGGACATTAACGGAATGGAACAATGGCCAATGCGCAACGTGTGTGTGCGTGTGTGCAGTGCTGTGTTGTCCCATTGACGAGACATGAAAAACATCAATCACTGCCAGATTTAAATTAACCAAATGTGTTACAAACCAATCAAAGCTAAGGTATAAGCAATACACATTAACCTAACATGTTGATGTCCAACCGTGCAGGAGACCAAGCCGCACATCCAGGAGCTGTCGGTGAAGACCACCATCATCTCCCGATACGCCTTCACGGCGGTGTCGTGCACCATGCTCAACCGGCACTCCGCCGCGGCGGAGGGCGTCTTCCAGTTCCCGATCCCCAAGAACGCCTATGTCTCGAACTTTACCATGTAAGTAAGCCCAAAACGCAACAGATGCGTAATGGCGCATTGGTATTTTTCATGTCAGTCTGAGTCTAATGTGGTTCAGATTGTGTACACTTGTTGAAAGGGAACTATAATGGCCAAAGCAATTCAGTGAGTCATCCCTGCCAATGGATCTTTTCCCCCTCAATTTATTCACTTTGGATTATTTTGATTTCTTATTTATTTCCCCAGTTTAGTGTTGTGTGATTACTACTCCTCTTTGCCTTTTTCTCCCTCTTCACATGGTATGCCATTGTAGCCAGTCAATCATTATGTGGTTTTATGAGGGCTCTGTTGCTATGGGAGAGGTTAGTGTGGTGCCTGTGAGTGTTCAATGGTGCAGAGGTCATTTACTGTGTCATGGTCACCAGCCTTCATTCATCTACATTTACTAAATTGTTCACTGGACCATGAGAGACAGTATAGTCCAGAAGCCTCTGAAGAAGCCTGTGAAATCCAACATATGGCTTTGACATGTTTGCCTGTTTACTTTTACGTATCACAATAACACTGGAACATAGACCTACCACAATGAAATTAGGGTTTTTCCAATTATTCTTGGATAGAGTTTTGCCACGGAAGCCCTACTTACTATGGTGGTCCTTATCATCACCTCCACTCTTAACCCCTGACCTCTGACCTCTACCCTGAACACAGGATCATTGGGGGGCGTGTCTACCCTAGTGAGGTCAGGCCCAAGGAGAAGAAGGTCAAACAGGGGAAGGGGGGTGAGGCCAAACCCAAGAACAAGGAGCCAGGTGAACAGAGGTAAAGTGTGTGTGTTCTTGTGTGTGTGTGTGTGTGTGTGTGTGTGTGTGTGTGTGTGTATGTGTATGTGTATGTGTGGCCAGTCACCATTGTCTAACCTTGTCCGCCAGTACAACCTCTAGAGTCCTCTAGAGTCACTAGCTACTGCTCTGCCAGTAGAAACAGGTTTATATCCCATCTAAAAAACTATTTTAAAGACGTACTCTGGCTATTTTTTAACTTTTCCTGTTGAAAAACAATATCCCACATATAAATACAGCAATCTACACACACTCAGAGTATTAAAAAAAAACTTGTTTGGAGCAAAATAGTGTTTTTTAGATACAAGTGCAAACTTAATGGAGTTAGGCCATTCAAGGAGTTGGTCTGATGGTGCCCTCTGATGTCATCAGCCTCCCCCTTGTTTGTGGGAACAATAGAGGAGCAATAGAGAACAAAAGAGGAAAGGCCTTTTCTTAAGTAAATCAGGTGTTGAATGAGGTGAAAAGGAGACTGGAGTGCGACTTTAAACACCAGCCTGACCACAGAGCATGTGTTTCTGACCTGCCTGGAGTTGAGCAACAGGGCTGGATCATAGCTCCAGAGACTGGAAATGAAGAATTATTGTCACATATATCTGTGACCAGTCTCTGACAGGAAGAAATTACATCATGCTTCTACTTGCCAGTCCACAAAATGACACTTTTAAAATGAAATCAGATTTACAGAGAGATAATTACAATTTCACAGAGAGGGAAGGGGAGAGAAGGAGAGTGATAGAAAGCATGAAGGAGAATGGAAGGGAGAAAATAAAGAAGGAGGGGGAGGTATAGATAGATTGAGAGAGGAATGAATCTATTGGTTAGTCCAGACGCTGAGTCCAGGGCTGAGTCCCATGAGGGGAGCTCCTGGCAGTCACTGCCCTTCCACATTGATGATGTCACTACTTGGAATGACTCATTCCATACTCCTCCTCTTTCCTCAACTCTAACTATTTATTTTTCTTTCCTCTATATTCTTCTTATTTTTTCTTCCACTCCTCCCTCTCTCCATCTTTCCCATTCCTCCCCTCTCCCCTCTCCCCTCCCCCATCTCTCTCTCCTTCTCCCCTCTCTCCTCCTCTCTCCTCCTCTCTTCACCCTTAGTAGCGAACCAGAGGTGGAGGTGTTCAGGATGGGGGCCAGTATCCCAGGTCGTAACCGAGCCGTGTTCATGCTGACCTATGAGGAGCTGCTCCAGCGGAGGCTGGGGAGGTATGAGCATGTCACCAGCCTGAGACCCCTGCAGCTGGTCAGCCGTCTCAGTGTGGACGTCACCATCGTGGATCACTCCACCATCACACACCTGGAGGTGCTGCCGCTGCGCAACGGCAAGAGTACCACGGCAGCTGCCAGTGGTGCCAGTGCAGCGAAGACACCTGGTACAGTTTGAGTGTGTGATGTGTTGAGTCTGTGCTTTGTCCGTAGTAGGGGTGTAATATACAGGGCATTCGGAAAGTATTCAGACCCTTTTACTTTTGCCACATTTTGCTAAGTTACAGCCTTATTCTGAAATGGATTTTAAAAAATGTTTTTCCTCCTCAATCTACACACAATACCCCATAATGACAAACGAAAACAGGTTTTTAGACATTTTTGCAAATGTATTAAAAAGAAAAAACAGAAATACCTGATTTACATAATTATTCAGACCCTTTGCTATGAGATTCGAAATTGAGCTCAGATACATCCTATTTCTATTGATCATCCTAGAGATGTTTCTACAACTTGATTGGAGTCCACCTGTGCTATATTCAATTGATTGGACATGATTTGGAAAGGCACACACCTGTCCAAATAAGGTCCCACGGTTGACAGTGCATGTCAGAGCAAAAGCCATGAGGTCTAAAGAATTGTCCGTAGAGCTCCGAGACAGGATTGTGTCGAGGCACAGATCTTGGGAAGGGTACCAAAAAATGTCTGCTGCATTGAAAGTCCCCAAGAACACAGTGTCCTCCATCATTCTTAAATGGAAGAAGTTTGGAACCACCAAGACTCTTCCTAGAGCTACCCGCAACAGCCAAACTGAGCAATCGGGGGAGAAGGGCCTTGGTCAGGGAGGTGACCAAGAACCCGATGGTCCCTCTGAAGGAGCTCCAGAGTTCCTCTGTGGAGATGGGAGAACCTTCCAGAAGGACAACCATCTCTGCAGCACTCCACCAATCAGGCCTTTATGGTAGAGTGGCCAGACAGAAGCCACTCCTCAGTAAAAGGCACATTTTAGCCCGCTTGGAGTTTGCCAAAAGGCACCTAAAGGACTCTCAGACCATGAGAAACGAGATTCTCTGGTCTGATGAAACCAAGATTGAACTCTTTGGCCTGAATGCCAAGTGTCACGTCTGGAGGAAACCTGGCACCATCCCTACTGTGAAGCATGGTGGTGGCAGCATCATAATGTTGGGATGTTTTACAGTGGCAGGGACTGAGAGACTAGTCAGGATCGAGGGAAAGATGAACGGAGCAAAGTACAAAGTCTGAGGATATCCTGAATCCTTCCACCCTCCTCTCCTCCTTCCACCCTCTCCTCTCTTCTCTCTCAATTCACCTGAGACCCTGAAGCCTTCCACCCTCTCCTCAACTGATTTGACAGGATGCCTGAAGCCTTCCACCCTCTCCTCAACTGATTTGACAGGATGCCTGAAGCCTTCCACCCTCTCCTCAACTGATTTGACAAGATGCTTGAAAATAGCTGTACAGTGACGCTCCCCATCCAACCTGACAAGCTTGAGAGGATCTGCAGAGAAGAATGGGAGAAACTTCCCAAATACATGTGTGCAAAGCTTGTAGCGTCATACCCAAGAAGACTCGAGACTGTACAGTGAGGGAAAAAAGTATTAGATCTGCAAAGAGGAGTGGGACAAAATCCCTCCAGAGATGTGTGCAAACCTGAAACGTCTGACCTCTGTGATTGCCAACAAGGGTTTTGCCACCAAGTACTAAGTAATGTTTTGCAGAGGGGTCAAATACTTATTTCCCTCATTAAAATGCAAATCAATTTATAACATTTTTGAAATGCGTTTTTCTGGATTTATTTGTTGTTATTCTGTCTCTCACTGTTCAAATAAACCTACCATTAAAATTATAGACTGATCATGTCTTTTGTCAGTGGGCAAACGTACAAAATCAGCAGGGGATCAAATACTTTTTTCCCTCACTGTAAGTACTGAGTAAAGGGTCTGAATTCTTATGTAAATTTGATATTACAGCTTTTCTAAAAACCTGTTTTTGCATTGTCATTATGGGTTATTGTGTGTAGATTGATGAGGGGGAAAAACAATTTAATCAATTTTAGAATAAGGCTGTAACGTAACAAAATGTTGAAAAAGTCAAGGGGTCTGAATAATTTCCGAATGCACTGTATCTAACATTAGAAATAGTTCTGCAGCGATATTGGCGCCTCTGAAAATACTTGGCCAATGCTCTAATTTTCAGATTCCAACTTTATCTATTTAACCTTCCTATGGGCAAGTTGGGCATCTCTAGTTTAGCCCCCCCCCCCCCCCCACACACACACACACACACATGCACACACACACACACTTCCCAGCTTTATCTCACACATATCTAATTTTTTCCTCCCACCAGCCAAGCCTGCTCTTCCTGTGTCCACGGTGATCAAACAGAATAAGACGTTCTGTAGGATCACCTTCAGCCCCAACATCGTTCAGCAGGCTAAGATCACCACCAGCGGCATGCTGGGAGAGTTTGTGGTGCACTATGACGTGGAGAGAGAGCTGGGGATAGGAGACATACAGGTCAGATTTCACACACCAAAATCACACGCACACAGACACACACACGCACACACACACACATGCAACGCTCTCGCGATGAGTGTAAATGTGTCATGCCATGACCAGGGCCTGTCTAGACATGGTAGATAAAAACATGTTAAACCATGTATCTCCACTTCACAGTATAAATGAAAACTGCATGCATTAATCAAGGATCAAACAGGACAAATGCACATCTCTCTCATTCTCACACACACTCTCACACATCCTGGTCCCATAGCCTTCATCCATCCACAACACATATATTTTCCAGCACCATATCCACCCCCTCCTGGGTCACCCTACAACCACACCATCAGTCCAGCAGCCCTGTGGACACTGTGTTGGTGGGGTCTGTTTTACTGCTCATGGCTACTGAGAAATGTCTAACCTTTCTCTGGTTCTCTCTCAGGTTCTGAACGGCCATTTTGTGCACTACTTCGCCCCCAAGGATCTGCCGGTGGTGCCCAAGAACGTGGTGTTTGTGATCGACACCAGCGCCTCTATGCTGGGGACCAAGATCAGACAGGTAACCGGTTACGGTCAAACCCTTCTCATCACACCAGTGTCCACTGCTTAGATAGGGTCACGACATCTTGTTCTCTCGCACCCCCTTTTCTTTTACATGGTTTCCTTCTGAATACAATGATCACAAATATATACTGTATAGCTTATTGGGAATCTGTTGGTTTTAATAAATTCCAGGTGGAGTTAACTTTAGTTTTACTTTAGTCCTTCATAGCTCTGTGATAAAGCCTTAAAGATCCTGAGATATCCTGAGATAGTGTAACTTCGGATTATGAATATGACCCCCAGTCCGCCCCCTCTCCGGTCTCTGGCGCAATACTCCCACACTGGTCTGGTAATATCAAAATCAGATCCTTCCTTCTGGGAGATTGCAATATAATCCCCCTGGTATCATCTGATACTTCATCTGAGCAGCTGCTCCACTGCAGATCCAGAAACCCAAAGACGTAGAGTGGCAAAAACAGAAAAGAGAAACTGATTCATGCATACTCTGAAAAGCTGGAAACATGCTCAAAGTTCACTATTGTAGTCGTATTGAATTGAAATGAATGCTATTGAGGAGAGGCTTCATTGTCTCTGAAGTAATGTAAACACTCCAGATGACAGCATCATCACCCCTTGATCCCTACCCCGTTCCCCTCCACCCCCAGTGGACCACTCTGTAGTGAACAAGTGTGCTTTGATCTCTCCCTACAATAGAGCACTCAGTCTGTCTATGGCTCTGACCCTTGCCCCCTACAGTCTATAGGCATCTGGTAACCCCTCCAACTCTATCACACCCACACGACTACAGATGTAATATTCACTATTCATTTAGTAGGCTTTTCGTTCTGTGCAACTTATAAACCCCAGTACAGTTGAGAAACAAGCTGCAGCATGGACACGGTAAATAGCTGTGGTGTGTGTGTTTACGTGCATTTGTGTGTGAGGGGGTGAGAGAAACTGAGTTTCTGAACAAAGGAAATGGAATCTCACAGCTGTTCCAAAGGGCTGGGTCTTTGAGTGGCAGCGTCAGGTTAAGTCCAACCATTACAGAATTGGCATTACAACAATACTGCTCCCAAAAACCACGACTAAAACACTACATCTTGGTGATTACCACAGTGTTGGTGCTAACAGAAACCATGACTGTGTGTTATTATAGCCTTTTGTGTGACAAGGTGTCTCTTCCTGTTGGGGCAAAGTTTTCCAGGCCTGTCTCATGTAAACACAACTGAATAGAATGATTTCGCAAGAAGGCAAAGGTATTACAATGGTGTAATTACATTTATTGATGAAAGCAAAACAAAAATGTTGTCTCTCTCTTGCCCACCTCCCTCCCTCCCTCCCTCCCTCCCTCCCTCCCTCCCTCCCTCCCTCCCTCCCTCCCTCCCTCTCTCTCAGACTAAGGATGCCCTGTTCACTATCCTGAGGGACCTGCGTCCAGGCGACCGGTTTAACTTTGTCAGCTTCTCCAACCGTATCAAGGTGTGGCAGCCCGACCGCCTGGTCCCTGTCACGCCCCTCAACGTCCGAGATGCCAAGAAGTTCATCTACATGCTCCAACCCACTGGAGGTGAGAGAGTTAGAGACACAGCAGTGCATTCTGTCATAGAGGAAGATTAGTTATTTCACTGACAGGCCTAATCTCAATAATTTAGGGGTGCTTATTTTTGTCCTGTTACACACTTGTACAGGTGTGTAATGGAAATGTGTTTCTTGCATATCCAACTCCCCCTGAGACAGCCCCAGGGAGTGGGGTCACGGCCAGAGTCACCATTGTCCAGCGCCCCTGGAAAAATGTGGGTTTAATGCCTTGCTCAAGGGCACAGTTACATATACACTACCAGTCAAAAGTTTGGACACACCTACTCATTCAAGGGTTTTTCTTTATTTTTACTATTTTCTACATTGTAGAATAATAGTGAAGACGTCAGAACTATGAAATAACACGTGGAATCATGTAGTAAACAAAAAAGTGTTTTTCCTTCACTCTGCGGTCCGACTCATCCCAAACCATCTCAATTGGGTTGAGGTCAGGGGATTGTGGAGGCCAGGTCATCTGATGCAGCACTCCATCACTCTCCTTCTTGGTAAAATAGCCCTTACACAGCCTGGAGGTATGTTGGGTCATTGTCCTGTTGAAAAACAAATGATAGTCCCACTAAGCCCATATCAGATGGGATGGCGTGTCACTGTGGAATGCTGTGGTAGCCATGCTGGTTAAGCGTGCCTTGAATTCTAAATAAATCACAGACAGTGTCACCAGCAAAGCACCCCCACACCATAACACCTCCTCCTCCATGCTTTACGGTGGGAAATATACATGCAGAGATCATCTGTTCACCCATACCGCATCTCACAAAGACACGGCGGTTGGAAGCAAAAATCTCAGATTTGGACTCCAGACCAAAGGACACATTTCTACCAGTAATGTCCATTGCTCGTGTTTCTTGGCCCAAGCAGGTCTCTTCTTCTTATTGGTGTCCTTTAGTAGTGGTTTCTTTGCAGCAATTCGACCATGAAGGCCTGATTCACACAGTCCCCTCTGAACAGTTGATGTTGAGATGTGTCTGTTACTTGAACTCTGTGAAGCATTTATTTGGGCTGCAATTTCTGAGGCTGGTAACTCTAATGAACTTGTCCTCTGCAGCAGAGGTAACTGGGTCTTCCATTCCTATGGTGGTCCTCATGAGAGCCAGTTTCATCATAGCGCTTGATGGTTTTTGCGACTGCACTTGAAGAAACTTTCAAAGTTCTTGACATTTTTCGTATTGACTGACCTTCATGTCTTAAAGTAATGATGGACTGTCGTTTCTCTTTGCATATTTGAACTGTTCTTGCCATAATATGGACTTGGTCTTTTACCAAATAGGGCTATCTTCTGTATACCCCCCTACCATGTCACAACACAACTGATTGGCTCAAACGCATTAAGAAGGAAAGAAATTCCACAAATTAACTTTTAAGAAGGCACACCTGTTAATTGAAATGCATTCCAGGTGACTACCTGGATGCTGGTTGAGAGAATGCCAAGAGTGTGCAAAGCTGTCATCAAGGCAAAGGGTGGCTACTTGAAGAATCTCAAATATAAAATATATTTTGATTTGTTTAACACTTTTTTGGTTACTACATGATTCCATATGTGTTATTTCATAGTTTTGATGTCTTCACTATTATTCTACAATGTAGAAAATAGTAAAAATAAAGAAAAACCCTGGTATGAGTAGGTGTGTCCAAACTTTTGACTGGCACTGTATATCTGGTATTCAAACCAGCGTCCTTTCGGTTATTGGCCCAGCGTTCTAACCTCGAGGTTTCCTGCCGCCCCTCATAGAGTTCTTTCTCTTACCCAACCCCCATTTTTGTCTGAAATGATATGACTGTTTTCTTTCTCTCATATTACAATGATATACCCTTAGTTTGAGAATCACTACATTTCCCAAGATCCATCTCTCTCTCCATCTCTCCTCTACCAGGCACTGACATCAACGGTGGCATACAGACGGGCTCTTCATTGCTAAGTGGCCATCTGAACGCTGACCCGGACGCCAACCACAACAGTGTGTCTCTCATCATCTTCCTGACAGACGGGCGGCCCACGGTGGGCGAGCTGCAGTCTCCCAGCATCCTCAGCAACGCGCGGGCGGCGGTGAAGGAGCAGTTCTGCGTGTTCACCATCGGGATGGGGAACGATGTGGACTACAGGCTTCTGGAACGCATGGCCCTGGAAAACTGTGGGATGATGAGGAGGATACATGAGGATTCAGATGCCAGCACCAGTCTCAAAGGGTAAGGTGTGTGTGTGTGTGTGTGTGTGTGTGTGTGTGTGTGTGTGTGTGTGTGTGTGTGTGACAGAGAGAGAGAGAGAGAGAGAGAGAGAGAGAGAGAGAGAGAGAGAGAGAGAGAGAGAGAGAGAGAGAGAGAGAGAGAGAGAGAGAGAGAGAGAGAGAGAGAGAGAGAGAGAGAGAGAGAGAGAGAGAGAGAGAGAGAGAGAGAGAGAGAGAGAGAGAGAGAGAGAGAGAGAGACCATTTTGGGTGCTAGCTGTCAGGTTCCCAGGTTGATTAAAGAGGGCAGTTGTCAGCACCATCATATTTACACCCAGGTCTCTAGCTAGACTATAACCTACAGTGGGGAAAAAAAGTATTTAGTCAGCCACCAATTGTGCAAGTTCTCCCACTTAAAAAGATGAGAGAGGCCTGTAATTTTCATCATAGGTACACGTCAACTATGACAGACAAAATGAAGAAAAAAAATCCAGAAAATCACATTGTAGGATTTTTAATGAATTTATTTGCAAATTATGGTGGAAAATAAGTATTTGGTCAATAACAAACGTTTTTCAATACTTTGTTATATACTCTTTGTTGGCAATGACACAGGTCAAACAATTTCTGTAAGTCTTCACAAGGTTTTCACACACTGTTGCTGGTATTTTGGCCCATTCCTCCATGCAGATCTCCTCTAGAGCAGTGATGTTTTGGGGCTGTCGCTGGGCAACACGGACTTTCAACTCTCTCCAAAGATTTTCTATGGGGTTGAGATCTGGAGACTGGCTAGGCCACTCCAGGACCTTGAAATGCTTCTTACGAAGCCACTCCTTCGTTGCCCGGGCGGTGTGTTTGGGATCATTGTCATGCTGAAAGACCCAGCCACGTTTCATGTTCAATGCCCTTGCTGATGGAAGGAGGTTTTCACTCAAAATCTCACGATACATGGCCCCATTCATTCTTTCCTTTACACGGATCAGTCGTCCTGGTCCCTTTGCAGAAAAACAGCCCCAAAGCATGATGTTTCCACCCCCATGTTTCACAGTAGGTATGGTGTTCTTTGAATGCAACTCAGCATTCTTTGTCCTCCAAACACGACGAGTTGAGTTTTTACCAAAAAGTTATATTTTGGTTTCATCTGACCATATGACATTCTCCCAATCCTCTTCTGGATCATCCAAATGCACTCTAGCAAACTTCAGACGGGCCTGGACATGTACTGGCTTAAGTAGGGGGACACGTCTGGCACTGCGTAGTGCGTTACTGATGGTAGGCTTTGTTACTTTGGTCCCAGCTCTCTGCAGGTCATTCACTAGGTCCCCCCGTGTGGTTCTGGGATTTTTGCTCACCATTCTTGTGATCATTTTGACCCCACAGGGTGAGATCTTGCGTGGAGCCCCAGATCGAGGGAGATTATCAGTGGTCTTGTATGTCTTCCATTTCCTAATAATTGCTCCCACAGTTGATTTCTTAAAACCAAGCTGCTTACCTATTGCAGATTCAATCTTCCCAGCCTGGTGCAGGTCTACAATTTTGTTTCTGGTGTCCTTTGACAGCTCTTTGGTCTTGGCCATAGTGGAGTTTGGAGTGTGACTGTTGAGGTTGTGGACAGGTGTCTTTTATACTGATAACAAGTTCAAACAGGTGCCATTAATACAGGTAACGAGTGGAGGACAGAGGAGCCTCTTAAAGAAGAAGTTACAAGTCTGTGAGAGCCAAGAATCTTGCTTGTTTGTAGGTGACCAAATACTTATTTTCCACCATAATTTGCAAATAAATTCATTAAAAATCCTACAATGTAGTTTTCCTGAATTTTTTTTCTCAATTTGTCTGTCATAGTTGACGTGTACCTTTGATGAAAATGACAGGCCTCTCTCATCTTTTTAAGTGGGAGAACTTGCACAATTGGTGGCTGACTAAATACTTTTTTTCCCCACTGTATAGCCTGATGAGTGATGGTTAGATGAGACAGAGACAGAGGGATTAGTGAGATGTAATTGGTTCATAAGGGCAGGATTGTACACTGAGTGTACAAAACATTAGGAACACCTTCCTAATATTGAGTTGCACCCCCTTTTGCCATTAGAACAGCCTCAATTCGTTGGGGCATGGACTCTACAAGGTGTCGAAAGCATTCCACAGGGATGCTGGCCCATTTTGACTCCAATGCTTCCCACAGTTGTGTCAAGTTGGCTGGATGTCCGTCCTTTGGGTAGTGGACCATTCTTGATACACACGGGAAACTGTTGAGCAGCGTTTCAGATCTTGACACACTCAAACCGGTGCGCCTGGCACCTACTACCATACCCCATTCAAAGGCACTTAAATATTTTGTCTTGCTCATTCACCCTCTGAATGGCACACATACACAATCCATAGTCCCGTGTAGCTCAGTTGGTAGAGCATGGCGCTTGCAATGCCAGGGTTGTGGGTTCAATTCCCACGTGGGACCAGTATGAAAAAAAAAATTATGCACTCCAGAGTAAGTCGCTCTGGATAAGAGCGTCTGCTAAATGACTAAAATGTAAATGTCTCAAGGTTTAAACATATTTTTTTAACCTGTCTCCTCCCCTTCATCTACACTGATGGAAGTGAAGTGGATTGAACAAGTGACATCAATAAGGGATCATAGCGTTCACCTGGATTCACCTGGTCAGTCTATGTCATGGAAAGAGCAGGTGTTCCTAATGTTCAGTAGACAGCTAGTAGAGAGGAGAAGGCAGGCAGAAGTAGTTAGAATTGATTCAGTATAATTCATTATAATCAAATGGTATAGAGAAGGTCAGGGGGTGAGATTAAGGAATGGGAATGATTGAAAGAATGACAAATGATACACATACTGAGAGAAAGCTCTTCAGAGTCTTGAACTGCAATCTTTCAAAACAAACCAAACACACACACACTCGGCGACAGTTTTACCGGACACTTTTCGGAAGTGTTTGTTTAGTAGTGAAGGGAGGAATGTGTGTGACTGTGGGTTGTGAAAGGGTCGTCTGGGTATGTCTGAGGGGTTAATTGATAGCCTCCTGAGATAATAACAGAGGAGAGACTTAGCTGAGCCAACACACAGTTAAAGAGGTGAGGAGGTTCACTGTGCTATGGTCCAAGGCCTGGCTGGAAAACCAACACTTTACAAACACACACACAGGTTGTGTCCAAAATGGCACCCTATTCCCTAATCCCTACACATTTGGGACGCAGGCATACTCTCCTTAATACATCACCGTCCCTAACCGGATCTCTGGGGGTGAGTGTGTGTACACAGTCACACAGTCACTTGAGTGTCCACACTTGAGGCCCCTAGAGCACCTCAGAGAGTAGCCCACACAATGTCTTGATTCTTGTGTCCATGATACGGTGAAGTAGCTGAGGTGTAGACCTCTACTGGGTGCTATAGGTAGATTCTCAACATGTTATAACATGGTAAAACTTATGTTATAACATATTCCCTCTTTCACTCTTCCATCTCACTCTCTCTCTCGCTCTCTCTCTCTCTCCCTCCCTCCATGTCCCTCCCGCTCTCTTCCTCTAGGTTTTATGATGAGATAGGCACGCCACTGCTCTCTGATATCAGGGTGAATTACACAGAGGACTCAGTCCAGTACGTCACCCAGCACTTCTTCACCAACTATTTCAATGGCTCAGAGATCGTCATCGCCGGCAAACTGACCAATCAAAGTGCAGACTCCCTGCACGTCCAGGTCACCGCCAGCAACAGCGACAAGAGCATCATCCTGGAGACAGACGTGGCATTACGGCAAAGGGAGGTGGAGACGGAGAGGCACGTGAAGGAGGCGGTGGCCGGGGTGGGGTCAGGGGTCACAGGGGAGGGCACAACAGGGTCAGTGGCGGATGATTTCGTGGAGCGTGTATGGGGTTTCCTCAGTGTGAAGGAGGGGCTGAGGTCCAGGCTGAAGAGCCAGACCAGCAGGGAGAGAGAGGGACATACCCAGCAGGCGACTGACCTCTCCCTGGCCTACCACTTCCTCACGCCCCTCACCTCCCTGGTGGTGGAAAAACCTCAGGTGCTGGCCGACGGAACCATGGTTGAGAACACACCCACCCCCATCCCTGTAACCACAGAGACAGATAAGAAGGCCGCTTCAGCCAATGAGCTGTCGGATGAGACGGAAGGGGAGGAAGACAAGGCCCAGAGCCTGCATTTGAAGAAAGACCAGCCGGGCGGACAGAGTTCCACGGTTACCAAGACAATGGGTTAGCAGGCTTGAGGCTTCTGTTTCTGACTTAATCCGTTTGATCAAATTCTTCCTGTTATCGTTTTGTAGTATGCCAACACCAAGAGCCCGGTTCAAACAAATAGAAAATTAGGGGAAGTATTGGACCACTGAAAACATACGACCTGTAAAAATCTAAGTCTGTTTTGTCTACAGATAAAGTTGTGAAGAGGCCAGCCCAAAAATCTGTAACCATCTCCAAAACATCAGGTTAGTGATTCTGAGGCTCTGTTCGAGGGAGTCGTACTGGAGAAACGTACTGTAGACTCTCTCTACTCTCTGTGTGGGCAGTCTTTAATTTAGGAGCCCAGTCAGACACACAGTAATCATTACAGACACAGTCAAGGGGTAGGATATGTCTCTTTACTCTGAAGCTGAACTACAGAATGTTTACAGGGGCTAATTGAAATACCTGCACTGGGCCTGGGATTGGTACTGCGAAGTACTCACACACACAGGCACACACACAGTCACGGGAATACACACACATGTGCACACACAAACACACACACACACACACACATAAACACACACACACACACCCACACACTGAGAGAGAGATCAGTACACTAAAGAAGCAACGTGAGATGACATCACAGACAGTTAAGGTTAATGACCCTGTCATTACTGCTGCTCTCTCATCTCCTGAATCTTCACGTAGCTCTCACAGGCCCTCTCAAAGCAACAGGAAACAACTAACAGCCTACAACTAACAGGAAACAACTAACTACCTACAACTAACTGCCTACAACTAACTGCCTACAACTAACTGCCTACAACAAACTGCTTACAACTAACTGCCTACAACTAACAGGAAACAACTAACTGCCTACAACTAACAGGAAACAACTAACTGCCTACAACTAACTGCCTACAAAAAAACTGCCTACAACTAGCAGCCTACAACTAACTGCCTACAACTAACTGCCTACAAAAAACTGCCTACAACTAACTGCCTACAACTAACTGCCTACAACTAACAGCCTACAACTAACTGCCTACAACTAACAGTATCAACTGCCTACAACTAACTGCCTACAAGTAGCAGCATACAACTAACTGCCTACAACTAACTGCCTACAACTAACTGCCTACAACTAACTGCCTACAACTAACTGCCTACAACTAACTGCCTACACTGGTATCTGTGCTTCACACCAACAGAAATATACAGAAACGTGTATTTATCAGACCTGGGTTCAAATACTATTTAATGTATTTCAACTACTTTTCAATACATTTACAAATAATCATTCAGATACTCAAATAAAAGTACTTGTTCTGGCTGTGTATTTAAAAATACTCAAATACATAGAAAAAGGTATTTAAATAACAAATACTCCAATACACATGTATTTGAATCCAGGTATGCATAGCTGTACTATTTCCTCATATTCCTAAAATACCAGTGTCTCTCTCACACCACAGCGGACGGCGATCCCCACTTTGTGGTGGAGTTCCCCCTCAGTAAACTGACTGTGTGTTTCAACATCAACGGAGAGCCAGGACACATTCTCAGAATGGTGTCTGACCACATGCACTCTGGTAAGACTGTCCTCTCAAGAGATTCTGACTTTATGTTAGAGGTTCGGTTATGTGTTTTCATATGATTCATGTGGTCTATTTGTGTGTGTGATCATGCGTGTGTATGTGAGTCTAGGTGTGACAGTAAACGGTAAGCTGATAGGCGCCCCAGCGCCAGCGGGCAGCCACAAACAGCAGAGGACATACTTCAGCACCATTACCATCGTGGTGAACCAACCCAAACGTGCCTACATCGAGGTCACTCCCAAGAAGGTCATCCTGGATGGACGAGACCGCCTGGTCCTGCCCTGCGACACCACAGTCTCCGTGGAGAGTGGCGGGCTGGCGGTGGCGATAGTGGGAAAGTCCAACGTGACCGTAACCATAGGAGGAACCATTCGTTTCGTCATACTGGTGCATCAGTACAAGAACCCTGCTCCCTACCAGAGAGACCACCTGGGATTCTACATCTCCAACAGCAAAGGGCTGTCACATGACTGTCATGGACTACTGGGTAGGTATGAGAAACTACTAGTGGAGGGTGGGGGGAGGGGTCTTGAGACGAAAGGGAACTAGGCCTTAGTGTAATGGTCCAACAGCAAGGGGCTGTCCCACAACTGCCACAGACTACTGGGTGGACACCCAGCAACTACTAGTGCTAGGGTGGGAGAAGGAGCTCGAGCCAAAATAGAATTATGCCCTAGTGAGGACTAGCATTGGTTTGCCTATAGTTCTGTGGTTCTGTTCCATTCTCACCCTCTGTGATTCTACTTCCAGGTCAGTTCCTGTATGAGGATGTGGGACTGGCAGAGCTTCCTGGCAATGCCACCGCAACAGGACACAACAGTGCGTCTTCACGGTCACCCATCCTGAAGGTCAAAGGGCGTTCAGTGCCGGTAGTCCAGAAGACCCGGCGTATCTACAGCGGACGTCAGAGCGTGGACTGCTGGTTCGCCAGGAACAACGCAGCCAAGCTGATCGACGGACAGTATGAGGACTATGTGGTGTCACACCTGTTCGACACGGGCGATTGGCCCCACGGAAGTAACGGAGCCTGAGACAGGAGCCAATAAGGAGCCAGCAATTAACTTGTGCCGCCCACACAGGAACTATAGCCCAGGTACAGCTATAGTAGCCAACAAGCTATTTTCATACCCTCTGACGCTAAATCTCTAAATTAGCTTTCTTTTACCCCACATACTCACACTCCAAACACTCCTCTACTACCCATAGAGATAGATAGAGGACTCATCTTTGTATCTGTGCCATGTAGCGTCTGTGACAGCATTGGCAGCGCCATTGAGGCTATCTCCATTTTAAAGTAGTCAATTTTCTTCTTCACGATTGGCTTATCCGGCCTGATGACCCAGTAGGACATGACTCCAACTGGGTCACCAAGAGGGATCAGCCAATGAAGTTGGAAGTCCCACCCAGTTGACTGCATTAAAATCGTGGAAGCCCTCAATGGCATTGCCCATGCTAAAACGGCCTTTTGGCCACTAGAGGCCTCTATCATTCTCTATGCTACTACCCCATCCACCCATCCCCCTCCAACCATGTCTTTCAACCCACTTCCTGTTGCCTACTTCCTGTTGTTCTTCTTCTGTTTTTTTCCTCAGGAGCACCTGCACTGAATAACCAACCATCAATACGCTTGAATATATTTTTGTACTATTTTTAATATAAATGTAATAAGGACATTGTTTGACGTTTATCGTTTTATACTGTCATTTTGTACTTGTAAATATAACCTTTATTGAACAGGATGAACTTTTGTGTGTAAAGGAAGTAAAACATAAAAACAATATTTATTGGTAAAGATCAACATTTTTCTGAACAGCTCTAGATTGTGAGAACACTTGAAACATAATACTAACATTATAAAGTAAACAGTTCTATCAAGGTAACCAACAGTTAACAAACATTTAGTATAAAGTACAGTATATACTGTATGTGGCCCAAGCAGGAATCACACCCCAAAATAGCACTGTGCTCCAACCTACTGAGTCAATCCCATCACAGGCTTTAAAGGCAATGTCCTCACGTTCGCAGAGCTCGCATTCACGGTAAAGGCTGCTTAATCAGAAATTGCGTTTAACAGCCACAGTCTACAACTCGTGATGGGACTGAATCCCGGCCTTAGTCATTGCAGGAAGGCACGCTCTTTGCATGCTAGGTTTAGGTGCTCACTGGGAGAGCAAACAGGTAACCCAGGTCACGTGGCGACACTCTTCTTAGGATCACACCTGGTCACCCCAGACACCCCCCTAACTAACCCTCTCTTCTACATGTCCCAATGACTAGCTCCCTCTCACCCCTCCTGTCATCAGTTTGGGGTCACAGGGCTGCTGGCCTCGCTCACACAGGTGTGCTCCTCCGCGTCCCGCTCAGGTGTCTGTCATCGAGTTCAGGGGCCACCGGGCCGACCCGAGCCACCAAAGGAATTTGTGTTTCTTTTTATTATACAATTGTACTTTAATTTCAATTATGATAATACAAACAATAGTGACAACAGTTAAGACAAAGGACGAAGACATTTTTCTTGTATCATAAATGAATCATGAATATATTATAGCAACATGGCACATTCAAGTGGATATCCATTAAACATTCCAAAGATTTCAGTCACAATTCCACAAACACATACATGATGGATTGGAGTAACGCTACTTAAAAAATATATTATAGACAGAGCATGAAATGTGAGTTATTTTTTACAGTGAATAGATAGAATAAATGCAAACGTGTAGTGGCACAGGTCCTCACAGTAGCTATTCTATACGTCTGAGGTCACGTGAAATGACAGTCTCACAATCAGAATCTTTCACATCACTAAGACATTAAATGGTTCCAGGGACATAATTAAATTAATACAAAAATATCAGTACTGTATTTTCATGTTAGCGTTCACAGCTCAATGATTGAGAAATGTGATCTATAAGAATGAACATACAATGGTAAACTGAACACTTTTGGTATCTCAAGTAATCTCTATTGACCGTGATCATTTCTGTGATACCACTTGGAAATCTCCCATTACGTGTCATTACCACAGGTTTAACCACAAGTAATATATGAATACAGTAAAATATGTAAAATAGACAAAATAAAGAAAATGTATAAAGAAATACATTAGAACATTCAAAATCACTCTCCATATCACAATGCTCTTTAGTTCATAGTAGAAACATTGCAAATATTTGGATAAATCCAAATCAATCCCAAATGGACATCCATGAGGAATATGAAATGATTTGGACCATTTTCCACCTTGTTAAACATCCTCTGGAGACATTGTGAAGAACTGTTCCAGACCAGACTATTACAGTCCAACTCAGAGATGAAACATCTCCAACTTTATGGTCCAATTCCTCCAGTTGAGTTACAATAGTCTGACAACTGATCTGACTGGACGTGATAGGTGAAATCAATAGGATTGGAATGGAGACAAGGACACTAGTAGTGGATTCTACTGATACTACAGGTCCAAAACAGACTTAAAGTATTTAATTACAGACCATTATATGCTGTATGTCGAGGTTTAAACTAAGCAGTTATCTGTATGAGGATGAAGGAAAACCGCTACTCTTTGGAAGTTGATATGTCATAAAGAGCTCTTTGGAGATCACAAAATCCCCCCCGTGAGACAGATTTACTCTCTCTCTCTCTCCTTTCATCATCGCTGTCTTGTTCCCTCATGCTCCCACTGTGCTCTCTAATTATCTCCATCAAGAGACACTTTATAGCCACCCCCAAGCTTGTTGTTTCGGTAAACAGGGACTGCAAGGGTGGAGGACTTTTTTCATAATAAAGCACTGTTCATATATCATTCAACATCATCATAACAGTCAAGACATCATTAAAAGACATAATTGGGATGTGTAGAAATTAAAAACCAGTGACAGACTCTCCATGTCAAATGACAACTGTCAATTGTCAACTGCAAATCTGTGTGATCTGGAAGGGGCGTACATCCACACATCCTTGTGTGTGTGCGTGTCTGCATGTGTGTCAGGGTCTTGTAGAGGAGGGTCCCAGAGCTACACCTCCACCCAGCTAGGTATTAATGCCCACTCCTGGGAGGCTAGAGTGGGACCGTCCTCGGACCATTGTTGACCTATCCTCCTCTTGCTCCTCCTCCGTGTCTGTCTCGGTCGTCAACAGGACCTGGATTTGAGAGAGAAACACGTCACGGAACAGACACAAACATGTAAACACCGTCAAACAGACATGTGAGCAGCTGTCTGCCAAGATGAGCTGATGTGTCCAGGCCTGGTGTTCTGTTATTTCCTGTGATTCCCACTCCAAGGTTATAAAATCCCACTTTATTCCCAGTCTGGAATATCATCCAGACCACTGCTCCATCACATATAATCCCAACAGAGCAGAATTCCAGAACTTCATACGGTTTATGGAAAGGCCTTTATGGCATAATAAACCCACAGAGACATCTTGGACGAGATTCTGGTAGTGTGTGCATGCACGTGTGTGAGTGTGTGTGCGCAATGCAGACATCTTGGATGAGATTATTGTAATGGAAGAAGCAGAGGTAGAAAGGGGGCTTGCCCAGCCTTCCTCTCTAACCAACATGAGGCCAATCCCAAATAAATCATCTACATTCAGTTACACTCAGACTAAGAAGCCAGACTATCGATGGTATGTCTGTGTGTTTCATCCCATAGGGAAACAGGTCTGAGATGTTAGGGCGTTAACTAGTCCGTTTGACAGGATACACCATAAAGGCCATAACTAACAACAGCTCTAAAATAAACAACCAAACATTTTGTTATGATACAAGTAAACAGCATACTTTGAACACCATATGGCCACAGCTGACCACCAAATTAAACGTATGGATGAAATCATTCCCCAACACTATCCTACAGACCATGTCGGGAACTGAAATGAAACTCATTGCACACACAGACTACTGACCAACCAAACGCCAACAGTTCTTCCTAATCAATGCCCTCCTCTCTCCCATTGACATAGTTCTCTCCCTCTTTCTCCCCTTCCTCCACTCCGCTCTGCTTTCCATAACATCACTGAATGGAAATTAATCCCAAATGTTACTTTTATTCCCGGGATGAAGGGATGATTTGTTGCTGCTTGGCAGAGTACCAGGGACGAGGAGGGAGAGAGGGAGAGAGAGAGCAACACTGCCAGCCTGTCATAATCATTGTGACTCCAGAGAGAGTGTGAGAAAGAGAGAGAGAGGACAGAGAGAGAGGACAGATCGAGAGAGAGGAGGGTTTACAGTAACACATTGACTGCTGTGTAGGAGGTCAATTCTCTCTGATTCCCCAACACAGAAGGCTTCTGTCGACAGTCTCACTACCTCAATATACAGTACATGATTTCACAGCCACTCAAATAGACCAACACTATACACCCATTGGAGACAGTTGACCAATATCATAACGACAACACTATTCACCACATACTAATTGTTCTCCCACCAAATACCATTCTCACAATGGATCCAATGAAACAAGGTGATCACACACTTACGGTAGACTACAACTCAACAGATTAGGAGCAACTCTACAACATGACACACAACACAACTGTCAGGCCGACCTTGCTCCATACATCCATCACTCTTGTCAATAACATTGCTGTGATACCCAGACTAATATTTTCCAGAACAACAGGGACAAGTAAGACATTGACTCAATTTCACATGGCACGATCCAACTCGGGTAACTGACCCACAGAGAAACAACACCACAAATTGATGGGAGAAAACAGAGAGACCAACAAAAATGGAGAGAAAGGGGTAGAGGAGGAGAAAGAGGGAGGTTTCCCCCTGACTCAGTCTTTCCTTGACAGTAACTATGTGGGCCAGTTGACCTTTAGACCGACCCAGAGAGCAGTGTGTGTGTGTGTGTGTGTGTGTGTGTGTGTGTGTGTATATGGGGGAAGCCCCCATAAAACAGGTGCAGACAGGCTGAATCAATGTGACAAACATCTGTATCATAACATAACTCTCTCTCTCTCTCTCACACACACTCCCTTTATTTTCTTTCTCAACAGACACAAACACGCATGTCTTTAGCCAGTGTCCCATGGGGATGTGGAATGTTATGGTGATGTTTGGTGGGAAAGTCTCTTTTATACCCATGGGCTTTAATGTTAGTGTATCATTGTATCATCAAACGCCATCCCTTCATGATCCCACAGAGCAGTAGCACTCAGAGATCTGCAGTCCCCTCTTATGGTTAACTGTAGGGCTGACCCCATTTATTCGACTGGTCGATTGTTTGGTCGATAGGCTGTTGGTCGACCAATATTTTTTTGTCGAGCAGTAGCAAATATACACTACATGACCAAAAGTATGTGGACATCTGCTAGTCAAACATCTCATTCCAAAATCATGGGCATTAATATGGAGTTGGTCCTGATGGTTTGGGGATCTGATAGTATTTCTGATTGGCTTAATGCACCATCACTAATGCGCTGTAGAGCTTCTCAGAGTAATGTTTTCTTCACCTCAAACAGCAAGCAAACGAAGTCTGTTTTTACATCCATTGAGAATTACAATAGTTCCTCAATGTATTTGAAAAATATTTCCAGCTCTCTCCCTTTCGATAACCACTCTGCGTGAAAGAGAAAAATGTCATGCTCTGATCCAGTGGAAACATCATAAAATAGGCCAACCTGATTTATTCTTATCCCTTACGCAAATAGCCTACAGCTGGGTCTGTCCCGAGCTCACTGGCACGGGAAACTCTGAGGACCCAGAATATTTTATACAATGTTGGAAGGAGCTTCAGGCAAGACCCAAGTTAATAGTTGATACGTTTCAAGTTCGTTGCAGACAGGCCATGCGTAGTCAATGTGATTTATAGGATATTTATTTTTATCAGGATATTTTCTACCTGCAGGCAGCAATGTTTTTATTTGTTGGTTTTATAGGCCTTTTTTTACATAGTTGGCAATGGCAATAGAAGTTACTTTTTAGGTTTGTATCATTTTCATTTAGATTTGAATAGAATTTGATTAAATACATGACAATGATTTTGAGATAGGAAGACATTTTATAAATGAAACTGCGCCACGAAAATGTGCATATGAAAAACCATAACTGGCACGCAGATCGGTAAAAATGTTAAGATAAATTGGCATTCCACATGACAAAGTTTGCCGACTCCTTGTGTAGCCTATTACCGGCAACTTCAGGAGACTAACGGCAGAATCTGCGAAAGCCAGTAGGAGCGGGAGGAGGATGGTCGTTTTAAAATTTGATTGGTCAAAAGAACTGAGGACTTTTGGTCGAACAAGATTTTCTTTAGTCGGGGACAGCCCTAGTTAACTGATAGACTCTCACCCGTGACTCGTCGCCGGTAACCCACGGCGCCGTGGAGTCGACCTTGGCCGAGTCGTCGCAGGACTCGTCCGGCTCTTCAACGTCTTGTACTTCCTCATCATCAGACTGTCCACCACCCAGAACATGATGGACTACAGAGGGTCACACAGAGAACAAACTCAGTCAGTACAACAGGTGCAGTGGTGGATGCAGAATGGCCATGTACGTACTATCACTCTAGCCTAGTAAGCCTACATACTGCATTCTGTAAACTTTATGCATGTTTTCTATCCAAAAATACAAGCTTTATGCACTATCTGGGATACTACATATACCACAGGTGGTACCTTAATTAGGGAGGATGACTCATAGTAATGGCTGAAATGGAATTGTATCAGACTCATAAAACACATGGTTTCCATTAAATAAAGTAAATGGAATGGTTTGATACCATTCCAATTACTCCATTCCAGACATTATTATGAGCCGTCCTTCCCTCAGCAGCCTCCTGTGACATACAGTGCATTCGGAAAGTATTCAGAGCCCTTGACTTTTTTCACATTTTGTTACGTTACAGCCTTATTCTAAAATTGATTAAATTGTTTTTATTTTTCTCATCAATCGACACAATACCCCATAATGACAAACGAAAAATTGGTTTTTAGACATTTTTGCACCTTTGATAAAAATAAAAAACAGAAATACCTTATTTACGTAAGTATTCATACCCTTTGCTATGAGACTCGAAATTGAGCTCAGGTGCATCCTGTTTCCATTGATCATCCTTTAGATGTTTCTACAACTTAACTGGAGTCCACCTGTGGAAAGGAACACACCTGTCTATATAAGGTCCCACAGTTGACAGTGCATGTCAAAGCAAAAGCCATGAGGTCGAAGGAATTGTCCGTAAAGCTCCGAGACAGGATTGTGTCGAGGCATAGATCTGGGGAAGGGTACCAAAAAATGTCTGCAGCATTGAAGGTCCCCAAGAACACAATGGCCTCCATCATTCTTAAATGAAAGAAGTTTGGAACCACCAAGACCCTTCCTAGAGCTGGCCGCCCGGCCAAACTGAGCAATCGGGGAGAAGGGCCTTGGTCAGGGAGGTGACCAAGAACCCGATGGTCACTCTGACAGAGCTCTAGAGTTCCTCTGTGGAGATGGGAGAACCTTCCAGAAGGACAACCATCTCTGCAGCACTCCACCAATCAGGCCTTTATGGTAGTGTGGCCAGACGGAAGCCATTCCTCAGGAAAAGGCACGACAGCCCACTTGGAGTTTGCCAAAAAGGCACCTAAAGGACTCTCAGACCATGAGAAACAAGATTTTCTGGTCTGATGACACCAAGATTGAACTCTTTGGCCTGAATGCCAAGCGTCACGTCTGGAAGAAACCTGGCACCATCCCTACGGTGAAGCATGGTGGTGGCAGCATCATGCTGTGGGGATGTTTTTCAGTGGCAGGGACTGGGAGACCAGTCAGGATCGTGGGAAATATGAACGGAGCAAAGTACAGAGAGATCCTTGATGAATACCTGCTCCAGAGCGCTCAGGACCTCAGACTGGGCCGAAGGTTCACCTTCCAACAGGACAACAACCCTAAACACTCAGCCAAGACAACACAGGAGTGGCTTCGGGACAAGTCTCTGAATGTCCTTGAGTGGCCCAGCCAGCCCGGACTTGAACCAAATCAAACATCTCGAGAGACCTGAAAATAGCTGTGCTGCGACGCTCCCCATCCAACCTGACAGAGCTTGAGAGGATTTGCAGAGATGAATGGGAGAAACTCCCCAAATACAGGTGTGCCATGCTTGTAGCGTCATACCTAAGAATACTCAAGGCTGTAATCGCTGCCAAAGGTGCTTCAACAAAGTACTGAGTAAAGGGTCTGAATACTTACAGTACCAGTCACAAAAGTTTGGGCACACCTACTCATTCAAGGGTTTTTCTTTATTTTGACTATTTTGTACATTGTAGAATAATAGTGAAGACATCAAAACTATGAAATAACACATATTTACATTTACATTTACGTCATTTAGCAGACGCTCTTATCCAGAGCGACTTACAAATTGGTGCATTCACCCTATAGCCAGTGGGATAACCACTTGACATTTTTTTTTTTTTTTTTTGGGGGGGTAGAATGATTACTTTATCCTATCCCAGGTATTCCTTAAAGAGGTGGGGTTTCAAATGTCTCCGGAAGGTGGTTCCATACATATGGAATCATGTAGTAACCAAAAATTGTTAAACATATCTAAATATATTTTATATTTCAGATTCTTCAAATAGCCACCCTTTGCCTTGATGACAGCTTTGCACACTCTTGGCATTCTCTCAACCAGCTTCACCTGGAATGCTTTTCCAACAGTCTTGAAGGAGTTCCCACATATGCTGAGCACTTGTTGGCTGCTTTTCCTTCACTCTGCGGTCCGACTCATCCCAAACCATCTCAATTGGGTTGATGCAGCACTGCATCACTCTCCTTCTTGGTAAAATAGCCCTTACACAGCCTGGAGGTGTGTTGGGTCATTGTCCTGTTGAAAAACAAATGATAGTTCCACTAAACCCAAACCAGAATGCTGTGGTAGCAATGCTGGTTAAGTGTGCTTTGAATTCTAAATAAATCACAGACAGTGTCACCAGCAAAGCACCCCCACACCATAACACCACCTCCTCCATGCTTTACGGTGGGAAATACACAAGCGGAGATCATCCGTTCACCCACACCGCGTCTCACAAAGACACAGCGGTTGGAACCAAAAATCTCCAATTTGGACTCCAGACCAAAGGACACATTTCCACCGGTCTAATGTCCATTGCTCGTGTTTCTTGGCCCAAGCAAGTCTCTTCTTATTATTGGTGTCCTTTAGTAGTGGTTTCTTTGCAGCAATTAGACCATGAAGGCCTGATTCACACAGTCTCCTCTGAACAGTTGATGTTGAGATGTTACTTGAACTCTGTGAAGCATTTATTTGGGCTGCAATTTCTGAGGCTGGTAACTCTAATGAACTTATCCTTTGCAGCAGAGGTAACTCTGGGTCTTCCATTCCTGTGGCGGTCCTCATGAGAGCCAGTTTCATCATAGCGCTTGATGGTTTTTGCGACTGCACTTGAAGAAACGTTCTTGAAATGTTCCTTATTGACTGACCTTCATGTCTTAAAGTAATGATGGACTGTTGTTTCTCTTTGCTTATTTGAGCTGTTCTTGCCATAATATGGACTTGGTCTTTTACCAAATAGGGCTGTCTTCTGTATACCTTGTCACAACACAACTGATTGGGTCAAACGCATTAAGAAGGAAAGAAATTCCACAAATTAACTTTTAAGAAGGCACACCTTGTCACGTTCGTTGAGTACAGGATTGGACCAAGGTGCAGCATGTTATGCGTACATGTTCGTTTATTGAATAAACACCGAACAAAAGCAACGTAATGTGATGTTCTAAAGGCAACATAAAACAAGCCAAACACACAGAAACAAGATCCCACAACATAGGTAGGCAACATGGCTGCCTAAGTATGATCCCCAATCAGAGACAACGATCGACAGCTGCCTCTGATTGGGAACCACACCCGGTCAACATAGATATACAAACATAGAATGTACACCCTGACCAAACCAACAAGAAACAACAGGCATTAAAGGTCAGGGTGTGACACACCTGTTAATTGAAATGCATTCCAGGTGACTACCTCTTAAAGCTGGTTGAGAGAATGCCAAGAGTGTGCAAAGCTGTCATCAAGGCAAAGGGTGGCTATTTGAAGAATCTCAAAGCTCAAATATATTTTGATTTCTTTAACACTTTTGGTTACTACATGATTCCATATGTGTTATTTCATAGTTTTGATGTCTTCACGATTATTCTACAATGTAAAAAATTGTAAAAATAAAGAAAAACTCTTGAATGAGTAGGTATGTCCAAACCTTTGACTGGTAGTGTATATAGGATGTGATATTTCCTTTATTTTTATTTTTTATTAACAAAAATGTCTAAAAACCTGTTTTTGCTTTGTCATTATGGGGTATTGTGTTTAGATTGATGAGTGGAAAAACAAACAATTTAATCCATTTTAGAATAAGGCTGTAACGTAACAATGTGGAATAAGTCAAGGGGTCTGATTCCTTTCCGAATGCACTGCATACACAAGATTATGCAGAGTGTTAGTGCAAGCTGGTTGAGACTGAAGGTGAGACTCACATTGACAATGAAGGGCACGATGAGCATGACCAACACAAGCTCCACCTGAGGGTTAGGGATGTAGTCCAGCAACACAGACTGCAGCTGGAACAGCAGCGCACAGAGAAAGACAGGGTCATAACGCACACATACGCACACACGTTTAATTTGTGCAGGGCAAAATAACAGACGCGTTACACAAGCGACTGTCATTCAATGACATTTCGATCGTCATTATTTTGCACAATAATAGAATGAGCATCTCTTTGGCTCTCTACTGTGTAATATGCGTGAGATTGGAGCTAACGTGATGATTATGTGGTATTCACCATGTCAGAGAGAGAGAGAGGGAGAAATAAAAGCTCTAAGTATTTGATTTGGGACACTGGGGCTATGTTAATGACAGTTTGGGCTGCCACCCACTCTCCCCCCTGAGATAAAGCCCCAGTGTCCCAAATAAATATGTGTAGTGAAAGAAAAGAAAACACCACTCTTCAAGAGAGGAGCAGTGAACAGAACAACAATGGCCCTAAAACACAAAGAAGGTTTGAGCAGGAGATCCACAGCCTCAAACAAATAACCAACCAAACAAATAGTCTGAAGACCCTAGTCCCAGAGGCCGGATGATATTCAGTTGGCTGAAGGTCAATGTTCCCATTCTGTTCAAAGGACAACTCTTTCTCTTTGTTCCCTCCATAACCTTTTATCCTCCCTTTGTCTTTCAGGCTTGACTTTTTGTTGACTTTAAATTGTCACCAGAGATTTCATACACAGAACAGAGAAGAAAGAACATGATTGACACTTCCGCTCTCTCCCTCGAGTGGGTAGATTCTCTCAATTCTCTCAGGGTTAGCCCATGTCCCTGGAGCAGGTGGTTGTGGGTACTGTAGGCCTACTCACGTTGGTCCATCCAGGGATGAGCAGCACCAAGCTAACCACACTCTTCTCCAGGACCATGATGAGAAGGTAGACCCCACACTGACCGAGCCATGCTGCAGCCTGGGGAGGGTCACCTGGTGAGACAGAACACACCATTACTTAATGACCATTTAATGACCGTACAGTGACCACACTGCAACCACATACACAGACCAACTGACTCAGATCAGCAATAGAGAGGACTGCCACAACTACACATAGACCGCATAGAGGCATTCATACACACACACAAGCACCCACAAACTCAGTGTGCTTGTCTAAACATGTCCCAAGTGTACTATTTGCATCTCTCTGTCATTTCAGTGTACACAGACAGGGACATGTCTCTGTCATTAACAAACACTCTACACCTGGAAACACAGCAGAGACAGACGAGAGAGAGAGAGAGAGAGAGAGAGAGAGAGAGAGAGAGAGAGAGAGAGAGAGAGAGAGAGAGAGAGAGAGAGAGAGAGAGAGAGAGAGAGAGAGAGAGAGAGAGAGAGAGAGAGAGAGAGAGAGAGAGAGAGAGAGAGAGAAACAGTGCTAAAGAAGGCAAAAGAAAGCCTGCCATGATTGCATGTTGTTGTTGTTCAGCTCTTTAAGAGGGACAGAATGGGTTTACAACTAACTCTATACAAACAGCTAAATGTTGTACTTTTTGTTTAGTTTTCTGGACCAATAGTTATGACAGAGGAACAGTATTTGTAGCAGGCTTTTGGGGAAAAGGTCACCACACAAAGAGAGTGACACAGATCGGATGGAAACTAAGCACACTAAAACATTTGGCCAGTGGTCATGGCACAGCTGCATTTACAATCCGGTGGATCATAATAATCTATGGAAAAACCATCATGAAACAGAACCATGCACAGATAGAGGCAATATTGTTTTTCATGCAATATTCTCATGAGTCTACAGCGGCCTCCAGTGGTGAAAGGAAGAAGTGTAAACCTTCCTGAAATATTCTGAAAATTACTTGACACAACCCTCTCCAATGACACAGTCACAGAACAGTAGTGGTCTATGCTTTGGCCAACCTCCAAACATTTGACACGACCTTAACTAAACAGATGTCTAGGAGACTCACCGTATTCTCCAAAGGTGAGCAGTGTGAACTGCTTGTACTCCACGATCCTGGAGACAACCATGACCCCCACCCAGATGACCAGCATGCCTAGCGTGGCGTCGAGCAGGAAGTTCATCAGATACCTATGGAAACCCACCAGGAAGTGAGTCAGTGATTTGACATGGGGCAGCTGGTAGCCTAGCGGTTAGAGCGTTGGATCAGTAACCGAAAGGTCAGTGGTTTGAATACCCAAGCCAATGTAACAGTGTTGCTTCCATCCCTCTCCTCGCCCCTACCTGGGCTTGAACCAGGGACCCTCTGCACATGTCGACAACAGTCACCCTCTAAGCACCGTTACCCGTCGCTCCACAAAAGCCGCGGCCCTTGCAGAGCAAGGGAAACAACTACTTCCAAGGTCTCAGAGCGAGTGACGTCACCGATTGAAACACTACTAGTGCGCACCGCTAACTAGCTAGCCATTTCACACTGGTTACACCAACAAGGTGAAAAAACTGTCAATGTGTCCTTGAGCAAGGCACTTAACACCTAATTTGCTCTAGGGGCACCATACTACTATGGCTGACCATGTAAAACAACAAATGTCACTGCACCTATCTGCTGTATGTGACAATAGAACATCTTATTTATTTATTTATCATAACGATTGGTTGAGGCTTTAGATTGGCAGCTGGTTTCTGCCAGCCTGTCCAATCACAGCTATGAACTCACAGGGAACAGGGGTCAATTTCTGTGAGGTTGGAGAGGAAGATGTTGGCGAAGTGGATGAAGAGAGCGCCAATGGCCTGCTTGGATGTGTCGTAAAACCTGTAGAGATGGGGTGAAATGTCAGATGGTCATCACCATGGTTAGCTTTATGACTTGCAATAGCCAGATATAAAAGTATCAAACAACAAACATTAACTTTTTGTATTAACATCTCTAAATCGAATAGAATCTATGATCCTCAGCCATGTGATCAACCGATGGTCTCCTGTCTTCCCTGGGGTTTGATACAGACTGATAAGAAATAGAAGTAAAAACACTGATCTCTTACCAGATCCTCCATGGTCTTCTGATCCCTACAGGCTCCCGGAACCTCTTCACTGTAGATAGAGAGAGATACAGAGACAGTCATAGAAGAGTGAAAAATAATATATTTGTGAGCGTACATGTCCTCTGTGGCTCCAGGAGAGATGGATAAAGAATGGCACAGTCAGACACATGCTCCCTCAGTCCAGCCATCCCCATCAGGTCACTGGTATCTCAGGGCTGTACGTGTCTAACAGGAACCCACTGTTCCTCTCTCCCTATCTAACACAAGGTCTGAGTGTGTGACTGTCCACATACCAACATCATGTTGTGGCTGCAGTTTGACTCATTATCACCAAAAAACTATCTGAAGGTTAGAATGCAAAGACAGGATTGGTGCCTGGCATAAAATGATAGCAACTGTATCCAAGAGCTGTGGCACGCAAAATGTGAGGCCAGTGGTCTGTCAATGGGAGGAAGTCACCAAAATAGCCAAGAGGAAGAGGGCTCTAAACAAAAATGGACATATCTTGGCAAGCAGAGGAGAGGCTTTGAGATGGACAACGTAGCTCTGCAGTGCATACCAGTAAACCCTTGATTTTCAGCAGTACATTAACAGACTTGGGTACTCTGGGTGATGCAGCACTTACATGCACACACACAGGGTGCGCTGCACATACACACTGCTGGCTAAATATTGATCTTCTTACTAATAAGTAACTGTGAGGAGTACAAAGCTCATTGTTCCTCCACTCACCTTTAGAGTCTGACCCCTTTCTGTCATATATCACTATGTTGTAAAGGACATGACTACAACATGTCATCTCACTGTAGATAGAGATATAGACTGAGAGCCTATTCTCTTATATTCAAAAGGAATGGATGTATTCTGTATGATTTTATGACCCCCCCTCTCAAAACTATTTTTTCCATCATAGACTGTAAACGTTCACCCCTGTCTTGAAGAGGCATATTTCAATAATAAGAATAATACAAATTAAACGGGTTTATAGATGGTTTACAAGTAGTTTATAGTTTATGGATAGTTTATACATTTACAATAGTCTAATAGTTATAGGATACATTCGAGATCGTTTACATTTGTCTTGATGGGCCACTGATGATATATGGATATGTGTGGGGTTGAATATTTTAAACCTAGCACATAAAAGGATATGAGAAACATTGTTATAATAGGCTATTGAACATTGAATTATAATAGAATTATATATCTTTCTTATCAGCCTTATAATGTGCAACCGCATCCTATCGGATAGAAACGTCAAATTGCATAAACAAACAAACTGCCACGTGCTCACAGACGGAGAGTGTAGCTCTGCAGTGGATACCAGTGCAGTGCTTGGCTGAGTAGACCGTTGATTTTCCCTTTAAAAGTGATTTCTAAGTATTTTATTTTAAACATGATATGCTATTTCGAAATAATAAGTTAGCCTATACAATTATACTGCTCAGCCCTTGAAACATTGTTACGTTCTCTTCTGAAAGATACTCACGCATCAATGTGCTGAAGGCGACTATCGCCAGCAACCCTTGAATCAAGACTCCGAATCTGTTTGTCAAAGCCCCGTTATCGCATCCGTGAGGGTTCGCCTTCGTAATGTCTGACATGTTCGAAATCTCAAGAACTGCATTATTAAACAGTCTTTTGACCAGAAAAACACCATTGTTTCCGTAAACGTCCATGTCGAATACTTTAAAAACACCCGTGGAAGACAAAGGACAGCGGGCACTTCCCCTGTTGTTAGTGAGGAGAAATTCCGTAAATCCTCAAGAAAAACAAAACAACGAATTTGGCATGCTTTCACTGCTCAATGTCTCTCTCGCGAAGTTAATACAAAAGTATTTTGCGAAAAGTAAAAGTCACCGAAAACGGGAAAACTAAAGTTCGGAACAGGGTTAAATGTTCTACCCCATATCCAATGTTTTTGAAAGCGACAACACTGCAATATGCGGGATTCTGACGTCACCTCCCGCTGTTGAATTCCTTGGATCCGGATCCCTCTGCGAGCGCAGGCGGTCTTTGTTCCTTTTGTTAGTGCAGTCACGCGCCCCTGTCTCCGCAGCAGGGGGCCATCAAATGTCCCAAGGGCCATTTGAAATACTCTTTATCAGTTACCATGTTCTAATCACATGTATAGAGTTTAGCCTATAATTTAATCTAAATGGACGACATTTGCTATATGAATTATCTGTAATACAGCAGTCATGATGTGTCCTACACATGATGAGAGACAACAATAGTGGATTTAACACTAAGCGTTGAGGCAGTCATTTTGACTGCATATTAATTACATTTAAATATATCTTCCATTTTTTAACTAATGTCGCCCTCCGTCCTTGACTTTTCCTAAATAAGTATATTTATCACATACATATGTTTTTAGAATTTCGATATCAGAAACAGAATTTGTGTTATATGCAGTTTCAAAAGGACATGTATTTATTTCTTCCCCTCATTCGCCGTCAGTCATTCACCCCAGCAGTCAGCCTGTGCAGCTGATGGTGGCCCATCTAAACTACACCTAAACTATATTGAAAATAATTTCACAAATATAATAATAGAGTTAGCCTAAAGACAATATTAAATTGACTGATGGGTGACAATATTGTCAATTGTCAAATTGAATATGAAGAGACAGTGCAGTTTAGTTGGAATTGACACAAAGGCAGGGAAACAGAGCACCAAAAAGGGACTTTTTCAAATCCTCTGAGGCTCCTACAGAGTTACATGCAGGTAAGACCTTTTGACTTCTGTATAGTAACAGAAAGAGCAGATTCTGATGTTTCCAAAACACTTACCCTTGACAAATAACTCTCAAAATTGAAGAAATGAGCTCTAGTAGAAAATATCACATTTTCCAAGAATAACTGTTCCATGTGCACCAGAGATAGCCTACACTAACATAAACTCATGAAAATGCTCTTTGATTTTGTTTTATTGGGTAACATATTCTAATGTCACCCAAGCCTTCATAAACACAACCAAATCATTATTTTTGCAATAGTGTATTACATGTATTTATTAGACTGTTCTTTTGCTGTCAAAATAACTGCTCATTGGCTCAAAGTAGGATCCCTCAAGGCCTTTCTAGTGTTAATAAACTAAACTGACTTTGAATGGCCTTTAGTTGGAGATTAAGGGGCTGTGCGCTTTAGGGCCTAGTCACGAAGCCACTATTGTCCAGTTATGGAATGAGGAGGGAATTGGCATCTAATTAATGACTGATTAATGACTTATTCAATCAATAGCCATAGCCTATGGGTTTGCAATAGACCTATGGTATTTCATTCAATCCAATGGTTTATGATAGGCCTACTCCATGGTCATTGTCAAGGCAGGCAAGATGAATTTGGGAGTTATTGAGTTATAGAGACAAACCATCATTTTTCTTCTGACTGGCACACAGACAAAGGGCAGTTGCCCGTGCAATGCATGCGTCGCACGTGGGGGGTAATCCGTTCCCACGCGCGCTTGTTAAAGCCTCTTCTCTGGCAGATTAAACCGCGCGCTTCTAACCAACCATCTGTTACCAGCACCTCACCACCATGTGCACACGCACATTTCCCTACACCGGGATGGACCGGGAGGCGCGAAGCCGCGGAGAAGCATTCGCTTAACCAGAGGGGTGCGGATGATGCCGGTGCTCGCTAGGCAACTCAGGCGATTCGGTAGGCCTATCTGAGTGACTGCCCGCTTTTTTGTTTGAGAGTTGCAAGTGGAAGATGATGCTGATTCATGCTAGCACTGTTATGGGATGAAGACATCCGAAGGAGGTTGTAGGGTTTCCCAAAATCATTATCCAACAAGTAGGGCTATATTGCGCAGTTTAGATTTTGCATTATTGTTCCGCAATTCATTTATTTTATTTTACTCATAGTCTATTACAAACATTATAGCCTGACATTTTACAGTCCTAAAACCTACACAATACACTGTTATCACACTGTTATAACTATAGTTTTCAAACAATCATACATATGGGCGGCAGGTAGCTTAGTGGTTAAGAGCGTTGTGCGTTGTGCCAGCATAAGGTTGGTTCTAATCCCCGAGCCGACTAGGTGAAAAATCTGTCGATGTACCCTTGAGCAAGGCACATAACCCTAATTGCTCCTGTAAGTCTCTCTGGATAAGAGCGTCTGTAAAATGTCAAAAAATATGTTTTATGTAAATGTTTTTAGCCAAAAGAATATCCTCATAAGATATGATACCCAGTTCAAGACAGTTCAAAATGTGTTATATTTTATACCCTCATCATGTCTATCTATTCCCAGTCAGTTGGTAAGTGGGCCTTCACACGCTCTACCACTAGAGGATAGTATTGACTTTGGTACGAAATACCTTTTAATGTTACAGTAATGCGTGAACGCTATAAAAATTATTTGATGAAATGGACAAATAGAGTAGGTATGTTAAATATGTGTCATTTAGTGAGAGCAATAAAATGATGACAGTCACTTCAGTACATGAGGCAGTCCAGAAATGTGACAGGACAATACGCCTCCTTCTAATGCAATATCCATTGAATGCGATACTTTTGTTACATTGTCATGAAGATACCCTGATCATATTATGGTTGATAATACAATTCAATTTATGGAAACTTCAAACGTTCATGCTTTGCTGAGTCGCCTTCAATTTGGGACTTTGGAGACATGGGCCGAACTGGGACCATATGAAGCCCTTATACCCCAATTTGCTTCTGGACGGTATGAAGACAACGGCTTGGTTGACTGACAGAATGATCATGAGCATACTCACCTTTATCAATGTATGTCAATGGTGTTATCTCATGTAGGCTACTCTAAGTATTTTAATAAAGTGTATAAACGTTTTCAGTTTTCAGTCAAGTGGAAACAGTTTTGACAGTACGCACTAACATTACAAAAACAACACAAATTGAGCTGTTAAAAAACGATACCATTTTAACTTACCTTTCAAATTAATACCATCAAAAAGAATACGACTTCTGTGCAAGGCTTTCGTGTCTCTCGTGCACACTGAACATTTAGTTACGTTTCTTTATATGTTGAATAGCATAATTCTTAAGAAAAACACAATTAACCGAAAGAAAAGGTTATGTATTTCAAGACACAATTGTAACCGTCAAAAACAGTGCCAATGTAATTCTCAAAGAAGGGGGTAGCACATGCATAGGCCTATACGTTTGTTCATTTATTTGAATATCAAATAGTTGTAAGACAAGCATTTTTGGCTCCAGGCTTAAACAGGTTTTTATATTTGGCTATACAGTATGCCTATTGGCTTCTGTTGGGATTTGTGTATTGGATACTTATATTTCACATGTAAAAACAACCTTAACAGAATGTAGCCTATATAGTATTGGGCCCCGTGTAGCTCAGTTGGTAGAGCATGGCTCTTGCAACGCCAGAGTTGTGGGTTCGTTTCCCACGGGGGGCCAGTATGAAAAATGTATGCACTCACTAACTGTAAATCGCTCTGAATAAGAGCGTCTGCTAAATGACTAAAATG
Source organism: Coregonus lavaretus (assembly GCF_964263955.1). Classification (NCBI taxonomy): domain Eukaryota; kingdom Metazoa; phylum Chordata; class Actinopteri; order Salmoniformes; family Salmonidae; genus Coregonus; species Coregonus lavaretus. The sequence goes on along the minus strand of NC_139992.1, from coordinate 40,815,204 downwards.
GAAATATTCCCATTATGAAAACAATTAGTCTTGACAATGAAAAACGTATTCGGAAATATCATTACATCTATCATGAATTGGTTCAGAAGTGTAAAAATGGTGGCTTTATCATTGTGTAAACACACTGGTACCAATAGGCTATCTATGTATTGTGTATTTCAGCTATGAAAGACCGAGGGGTTGAAATATGGGGGTGGGTAGCCTACTTCGACATTCTATTTATAATTGGCTGAACAAATTTCGCAACTGCACTAAAGGTCATTGAAGGAGTTGGTTTGAAAATAATCTGAAGATTTTTGGACATGCGCAGATGTGGGATGCCATATTGGAACGAGCTCTGTGCTGTGCAGTTGAAAGACGTCGCTCGCTGGCTTCCACCGAACGAAAAGGCTCGCAAATTAGACGCGAAAAAAACATCATTAAGGTAAGACAGGTGACAGGTTGACGCTTCTTTAAATATTTATGTAGGTTACTAATCCAGAGCCGTCGTTTTCTCGACGAAATATCCACCGTGAGAGGTTTTTCCTAGCGTAAACCTTTAACCACTCCGACTCTAGGCTGTTTCTCTAGAAACAGAAATACTGGCGCATTCAGAAGCCAAGTTGTTCAAAGTGTTTTTACGTGCGTAATTATAGCTTTCACATGCGGTGAGAAGGTCGCTTCGTGGCACTTTCAATTTAGTTGGTATGATTGTTTTTCTTTATTGAAAGGCATAATGTAAACCTTGATGCAAAAATAAATTGGTTACATAAACATTTATTTTAATGCTTGCGGTGCGTAGGAAAAACACTTTTCAATAAGCCTGATAAATGAATTTCCATCTAACGGTCTGCTTTCCACTGAAAACGATAAAATAGTGAAATGCTCATAAGTTCACACCCCTGACTTCGTTTTAAATATTCATATTTACAGTTTAAACGTCTAGGTGTGTCATGCTTTTTCCACACATAGGTGCGCAAAGGCATCGGAAAATACCGGACATTGCCAATATGTCAAACAACTTTCAACATGGCGGGTTATGGTGTGTAAAAAAACTGCATGTAAAATCTTTGAATGAGGAAAAAATACAATTACTGCAGTTAACCGTCCAGTTCCAGTTTCTTTTGATGCACATTAACGAGCTCTAATGAATTAAATTAGAAGTGGACGTTTAACAATACCGTTCGAGTTTTTTTCTGCTGCAATACTTTGTGTGCAAAGTACATTAGCGAAGTGCCAAATACAAATTACTGACTGCTTACGCACTGAGAGGACGTCGGCGACACCCGTATCCCACAAATGCACAGTAGACCTAGCTACATTTCCTGTTTCACTTCTTCAGCATTAGCAGTTACAATCTATTTTTAATCGTTATTTAGTACACATAGAATAATGGTCTGATGAACGGTTCCATTTGTCTTTTTAATCATCCATCAAGGTTTTAACATCAATCTTGATGATTGTAAAATTGCACGAGGTAATTCTCCCAATCCGACGTTATGCCAAATGTGATGGACGAAGTTGCTAATTGGGTTAAACCACGCGTATATCCATATTTTTTTTTATTTACTTATTGCGGGCAGTCAGCAAATCCGGAGTTTAGTTGCGCATTATTCTGATGATCCCTCTTCGGGATTACATTAAGCTCCATAATGAATATAAAAATAAAGCCACGTTACCAAATGAACAGTGATGTGCATGTGCACTCATGCGTATTCAGGCTGCGTATTGCCATAAAACCATAAAACATAAGGTAGGTCCGTGGCTGTCATGTGAGATCGTTTTTCCTTGGTACTGGTGTAGCCTAGATGGAATGGAAGCAAGCAACATCATGGAGAAGATCTCGCCTCTTTACTGTAAAACCCTATGAAGTGTCCAGGGATCTGGTATAGGGGTAAAGATCACGGTGATCAAGGATGCATGGTTATTGATGGTTTTATTCATGTACTCCTCAGCGCCGTTTATAATCGATATTTTGATAACGCATGCCATTGTATATAAATGTCCCTGATAAGGTTCTAAAGGAAAAACAGATAAAACATTGATGGATTGGCACTGCTCTGTGAGTGAAGACAGAGAATTGTATTAGCCAAGAACAACTTACATTATTAACACGTCTTTCACAGTGATTTACATAACAAAATGATATGGAAAACGGATGTATTAAGTCATTAGGTCAAGGCTGTGACTTGACATCATCAGTTCAAAGGTGTCTGCTATAGTTTCAGGTGAAATAATGGCAAGGTAACCACATCCCCAGGCTAATTGCTCATGGGAAGTGTCTGGCTGACTAGATTAATTGTAATGTAAAGAAAGCCACATTTCTGTTCTTATTTTGACCCGATCATGAGCAACTCAATGTCTGGAGGAGAGATAATGAGTCACGTGGCATAAGAGTCAGCATAACAGACACAACTGGCTCTGCGCAAAAAGGCTGTACAATGATTAGCCTACATCAGATGTTTTTTCTTCAGAGAAGACAAAAACATATTATACAACACAACATTTGGAATAAGATCAAACAAGATCCATTTCCATCTATTTTCGATAATTTCTGAGTTGATGGAAAAAGTAATCATATAGCCCTTCTGGTGTGATGTTACTCAAACAATGGCTTGATGCTGGAGAAGTTGACTGAAGCTGCTGATGTAGGCAGTAGGCTCCCATTAGTATGTTTTCTCATTGCCTCTGTGCATTGTGGCCTGTCTGTCTGTCTGCCCGGGGCAGTTGTTGTTTGCACTTCAGTCTTTTAAATATGTCAGTCAGCTGATCTCACACAGCATCACAGGCTGTTTAAGGAACACACCAGGCTAGATGTGCCATAGAGACAAGACACTATATTCTACTGATATATTCTACTAATACTTAATAGATACTGATAAATCATGAAATCTTTCATTGGATGTAATATTATAGATTACATAGAATGAATGGTGAGTGATAAAACAGAGAAGTGTAGAAATCGTTGAGAGATGTCATTACTCTTAACAGGATCAATTGTGTCATGTTGATTCCTAAAAACAAAAACATGATGGGAGATAAGGAAGGACACACCCAGCCCAAATAGTGTTAGTTAATTTGTCAATTCCCCATGAAGTATTTCTATTGTCCTAGTTGGGGTTTTAGAGAAAGGCAGCTAAGGGACTGCCTACTGGACTCATCGAAGCTAATCAATAACACCGCCCCCCTCCATCTCAATCTGATGAGGCTTTAACCAGGAAAGACCTGCGTCTCAGATTAACACACAGATCAGCCTAATCCCCAGGAGACAATCTGGGCTGCTCACTGGGATGCTGGGGACCAGTATGGACCAATATGTTTTCATTTAGTGGTTTAGTTAGGCTGCTTTTGGTTAAAAAAAACAATGAGTGAAAAATATATATCAATTGGACTGCCTGTGTAAACGCAGCCTTAGATCCTCTTAACTGAATGCAATAATAGTGAACCTTTTCGATTTAAATCAGTGACACCATTTCTGGGATAAGTGACCCTCTGTCTGTGAGACAAGTTGCCCGGTTCTCTTTATCCTGTAAACCTACATGTAAATATGTGATTTTCTCTGATTGTGTCCTAGACGTTGTGGTTTATACTACATTTTAGTTATTTAATGGACCCTGTGGACTGTGATCTCTGATAGTTTCTGGACTGAAGTCAGTAGATGGATCCTATGTTTGCGTCCTGGAGAGTGTGGACTATCAGGCAGAGTGGAGAGGAACAGGGGCCAACATCATGTGAGTCCAATTAGACCAGCATGTTGTTTACGCTATGGATAGATGTGTGTTTGGATCCCTGCGTGACAGAGGACACATTCAGAAGGATTACATGTAGTGAAAGGACACACCTATGCTATGAAGAAACGAGTTGATTTAAATGCATTTCCAGTGATGTTCCTCATGCTATAAAAAAACAGATGATGACAAGCACAGAACATTGCCTATTGCTCATTTGAATGCTTAGGCAAATGTGTGAAGTCTGCAGAGAGTTGTTTTTGTGTATTAGTTTGATTGAAGGGCATCGGTATGAATCTGCTCTTTGAATCAGTGTTAATTGAACAGTTGATGGAAGTGGGTGCAGTTAGAGTGAGTCATTGCGGAGGCTGAGAGAAATGGCAGTTATCCCAAAATATCACAAACGTAACCATGATCTGGGAAAGAGACAGAGTGGAAAAACAATAGGAAAATATTTAGTTTGTTTTTCTCCAAGATCTTTTAAATAAAGCAAAAACTAAATTATGTCTAAGCGTTATGATTCCTATATGAGTGATTAAACCTTTTGAAATACCTCTTCTTTCTTAATGGTTTATGTAACGCTGATCTCTGTGGCATAGTTATTATGAGGTTCTGCTGTGTCGGTCCTGGTCTTCTACCTTATTTAAACTGTGGTTGGTTATCTCTTGTGGCTGGAGAGCTGTGCTGAGGTATGCAAATCCACAACAGCAGAAACTGTACATTGCTCTCGCATACTACTACTAATAATAATAAAATGCCATTTAGCAGACGCTTTTATCCAAAGCGACTTAGTCATGCGTGCATACATTTTTGTGTATGGGTGGTCCCGGGGATCGAACCCACTACCCTGGCGTTACAAGCGCCGTGCTCTACCAGCTACCAAGCAGAGACATAGAAACACACTGTGCTGAACAGGTATTCTATGCTGTACAAATATAATTAGTAGAACAGAGGCTATTCCATCTGTATGGTCTGAAATAAATGCCCATGTTGTCTTTCGTTACTGTTATAGTGGTAATTGTTTAGATGGACATGATATGGATTTGAATGCTCCATTCCTACTTAACTCCTCCTTTGTGTGACACAGTGGAGGAATGAGGGAGATGCAGTGAAGACTGAGGAGTCTGAAGACAGACGGACTAAGGGTAAAAAGGTAAAGGTTACCGGGAAGAGAGAGCAGGATGCAGTCCCGCCCACAGGACAGGCCATTCGCCCTCTCCACAGGGAAATCCCACAGCCCGACCAACGGGAGAGAAGAACAGGTGCACTCAGGTGAGGGATTTTACCTACACTTTTTAATCTTCGATCCCTTCCTCATTTTTTGTCTGCCATTGTTTGATGACACGTGAAGGGTACAACCATTCATCTCCATTGTATCACAATCACAACAGGGGTTGTGGTTTTAAAATGCTCAGTGATTGCATTGAAAAGCAGCCATTTTCCAATTTTTCACATTCCTTTTGAGATGCCACACCATTATTGACCTTCACCAAGGTCTCAGAATGCGTGTAGTGCGGGACTATTTTTTTTGTTTTGATTATTCAGCAGGAATCTGCAGCAGCCACTGTGTCAAGCTGTGAGAGAATCTGGTCCAGTTTGCCTGGTCAGGGTCAGTGGTGTGGGGATGTGCGCTGACTGTAGAGTCATAGTTAGAGTCTCTCTGTCATTGTTTTTTTCCTGTGTTCACTTCCTTGTTCGGTTCTGTTCAGCCCTACAAGGTGCTTCTTATCAAATGAACAGACTGGAAAAGTGGAACTCGGATGAAAAGTAATAGAAAACAGGAAAGTTTTGTCTGGCTGAAAGGAAAGAGGAAATGCAACTCACCTAGGAGCATTTTCTCAACACTACGATTGATCTAACATCTTTTTAATTCTAAAACATATATTAAAGGATTTTTAAAGTGCTTTTCTAAATCCCAAATACGCTTGAATGACAAGATTACTTTTTGTTAAAAGCAGCGTTCGTAACATGACCCCTTTGAATCAGGTTGAGATGGATAGTGGAAGGTATGATGTCATAGCCTTTGTAAAGGTCTGGGGATGAGGAGTGTGAACACGCAAACACACACAGACACACACACACACACACACTACTATGTGTAAGGGAGAAGATCAAGCTTAGCAGATTGTTTTCAGAAAGCCCCCGACTGCAACAACAGGTAGTTTCTTCTCTCTCATTGGTGCAGGTTAAGTCCCACACACTCAGTCCCATGAGACACAGCCTAGAGAGGAGAAACCACACAGCAGGAACAAGAGACACACAAACACACACACACACACACAGAGAATACACATTATACCTTGTCCAAGTATCAGTCTCCCACGGGAAAATTGAACAGTTCTCACCTTGAGGAGAAACATTAGTGGCATTACGTGGAAAACACACACACACACACACACACACATAAAACTCACAAAAAATCAGATACATTTTCAAGTGACCTAATTTTGGATGGTTGAAAAGAGACAACTTTGTTTTAGCTGGTTCCTGCTGTGTTCTTTATAAAGTTCCTTCCCCATAGATTTAGAGAAATTACATTGGTGCGTGTGTGTGATCAGATCTCTCCCTGCTTGTCTCATTAAATTATGACGTATCTGTTTACACAGTGACTTTGATCGTTGCAGAATGAAGGCGTAAACATTTTTCCCACTCCACGCAAACTGTATTTCACTCGACTCCTTCGCTAGGGACTGAGGAAATATACTGTTTTGTTTACAACATTATTCCTGTTTCATTGCTTTTTCTCCACTGCATTGTAATTTATTAACATTTTATTTAACCTTTATTTTGACAGGGAGTCAATGCTGAGACCAAGGTCTCTTTTCCAGATGAGCCCTGCACAAGAATACACATAAAAATACAATATACACATTAAACTACACATCCATGTACACATTAAAATACTCGTTATTATATACAACAATACATGAAAAGCAAATCACAATCATAAAAAACAGACCAGTAAAACAGGTCCCCTAACAGCAGTCTGAAGTGCCCTAGAGCCAAAATTCCTCAAATTTTAAAGTGCATTGGGGATCATTCCACACGTAAGGTGCAAAATAACTAAAAGCAGATCTACCCAGCTCAGTGGAGATCGAAGGAATCTCCAGAGTTAGCCATCCCTGAGACCGGGTCTGGTATCTTGTACATCTCTATAAGTAGCGGTGTAACGGTTCACCAAACCCACAGATCAGTACGTGTTGCGGTTTTGGGGTCACGGTTCAGTTTCAGTACTGCGGGAAAATGAAATGCCATGCTCAATGTTCAGCATTCACAATGTTCCTGGCATTGTCTGTTGTGACAGGATTGTTATGTTGGGCCTGTCAAGTTTCCACTCTGATGCTGCGTTTGTAACCATGTGGGAGGTGGGAATTTACGAGTTATCAGATGGATGCATTCATGTTATTTGAACTCGTTGATAAATGCAGATTGGCTAGTGGCTAACAAGCAGCGTCGACCATAAACTATCATGCCTATCATGCTTGTAAACAAATTAGAGTTCAAAAACCACCAGAATGGATTTATTTTAACTGCTGAAAATACTGTTATAAAGGCCGTTTCCTTAGTAGGTGACGTCAGAGGTCACCATGTGGGAGAAGTGGGTGCTCAGGATGATAGACGAGTTCCCACTAGTAATTACCAGTTGGAGGGCTGTTGAAGTGGAATTTGTTTTGTCGTATGTGGTATATTCCCACTTCCCTCTTGGTTACGAATGCACCATGACACTGCCTTCTTAAGTGCCAGATGCACAGTTGTGACTCTCATAAAGGGGGCTTGTCTGTAGCATTGTATATCTCCCATTCTGGGGTAATGTAATGGGCTGTCACTGTTAAGAAAGTGCAACACAGGGTGCATTGGCCAATTCATTGAAAGCTTTGGCTTGCTTATAGAGAGCGGGTACTACCGGTTTGCTTAAATGGGTGCAAGAGGGAAGTTCGTAACGTGGCTCGAGCACTTTCACAAGGTGCTGAAACTGTCTATTCCCAACCACCGAAAATGGGCGCATATCCGCATCTATAAATCAAAGACTGTAAAAAAATAGCAGCTGCATAGGCTATTCTCGTTGAGCATTGGCGACATACTGTAAACGTTTTATCCACAACTCTCTGTCCATTGCCGTTGTAATCTACTGGGAAGCCAAAATGTTCCCAAACTGGAGATTTAAACAATGGAGGATCCCCCAATTCTGGTTTATCGACCCCCACCACTCGCCATCGTACAGAACTAGCTCCCAGCGGCGCCTCACAAAAGGACAGTTTTAAATGCAGCAATTAAGATTCTAATTTTGATTACAATGTGCGCATAGGCTCTAGTTGTTTGAACGGAATAGACTGAAAAATAATGTTCCGCTCAGATTTACTGAAGAGGCATACATTTTCATACTTTTTTCCCCGTACTGGTTCCCCGTGGGAATCGAACCCACAACCCTGGCGTTGCAAGCGCCATGCTCTACCAACTGAGTCACACGGGACCTCTCAAAGCATATAGGGCTAGTTTTTATTTTATTTGTATATATTCATTCGGGTTCACAGTGCGGCCCGAACTTTGATACAGAATGCAGACATGTATTGAACCTATCGCCCGCAATAAATTATGATAAACCGCTATGATAAACTGCGTCCAATGGCTTCAATACAGTGGCAGCTGCATTCATATAGACGATATCCCCCTAGTCTAAAACCGGTATGAATGTCGACTGAATGATTTGTTTCTGCTATTTAATGAAATAAAACATGTCATTATTGAGTGTGACGCTGTTATGGTTGTTTTTATGGTGAGTTTTATGTTTTGTCATGTCAGTGTAATTGTGACTGGGTTGGTGGCAGTCAAAATGACTGACAGTGCTTTCTTCCAATCAGACGCAGACTCCATGGAGGAAGAGGCAGACTTTAATTGGGAGGAGTACCTAGAGGAGACGGGGGCGACCGCTGCACCCCACACCGCTTTTAAACATGTGAGTGAAAAACACACGTTCTTTACATTTCCATAACCCACACAACATCTTGTAAATACTGTTATTGAATGAGTGGCATTCATGCAAATCCTTTTAAACATGTGTTTGAGTGAGAATGTACTTTAGCTAATGATGTTAAACATTTACATTTACATCATTTAGCAGACGCTCTTATCCAGAGCGACTTACAAATCGGTGCATTCAACTTATGATAGCCAGTGGGACAACCCCTTTTATTTATTTTTTATTTTTTTTGGGGGGGGGAAGAAGGATGACTTTATACTATTCCAGGTATTCCTTAAAGAGGTAGGGTTTCAAGTGTCTCCGGAAGGTGGTCAGTGACTCCGCTGTCCTGGCATCGTGGGGGAGCTTGTTCCACCATTGGGGTGCCAGAGCAGCGAATAGCTTTGACTGGGCTGAGCGGGAACTGTGCTTCCGTAGAGGTAGGGGAGCTAGCAGGCCAGAGGTGGATGAACGTAGTGTCCTCGTTTGGGTGTAGGGTCTGATTAGAGCCTGAAGGTAAGGAGGTGCCATTCCCCTCACAGCTCCGTAGGCAAGCACCATGGTCTTGTAGGAGATGCGAGCCTCAACTGGAAGCCAGTGGAGTGTGCGGAGGAGCGGGGTGACATGAGAGAACTTGGGAAGGTTGAACACCAGACGGGCTGCAGCGTTCTGGATAAGTTGTGGGGGTTTAATGGCATAGGCAGGAAGCCCAGCTAACAGCGAGTTGCAGTAATCCAGACGGGAGATGACAAGTGCCTGGATTAGGACCTGTGCCGCTTTCTGTGTATAGTAGGGTCGTACTCTGCGAATGTTGTAGAGCATGAACCTGCAGGATCGGGTCACCGCTTTGATGTTAGCAGAGAACGACAGGGTGTTGTCCAGGGTCACGCCAATGTTCTTTGCACTCTGGGAGGAGGACACAATGGAGTTGTCAACTGTGATGGCGAGATCATGGAGCGGGCAGTCCTTCCCCAGGAGGAAGAGCAGCTCCGTCTTGCCGAGGTTCAGCTTGAGGTGGTGATCCGACATCCACACTGATATGTCTGCCAGACATGCAGAGATGCGATTCGCCACCAGGAGAAAATGAATTGTGTGTCGTCTTGGTGTATAGAGAGAATAGGAGAGGGCCTAGAAATGAGCCCTGGGGGACACCAGTGGTGAGAGCACGTGGTGCGGAGACAGATTCTCGCCACGCCACCTGGTAGGAGCGACCTGTCAGGTAGGATGCAATCCAAGAGTGAGTAGCGCCGGAGATGCCCAACTCGGAGAGGGTGGAGAGGAGGATCTGATGGTTCACAGTATCAAAGGCAGCGGATAGGTTTAGAAGGATAAGAGCAGAGGAGAGAGAGTTAGCTTTAGCAGTGCGGAGAGCCTCCGTGACACAGAGAAGAGCAGTCTCAGTTGAATGACCAGTCTTGAAACCTGACTGGTTTGAATCAAGAAGGTCATTCTGAGAGAGATAGCAGGAGAGTTGGCTAGAGACGGCACGCTCAAGAGTTTTGGAGAGAAAAGAAAGAAGGGATACTGGTCTGTAGTTGTTGACATCGGAGGGATCGAATGTAGGTTTTTTGAGGAGGGTTGCAACTCTCGCTCTCTTGAAGACGGAAGGGACATGGCCAGCGGTCAAGGATGAGTTGATGAGCGAGGTGAGGTAAGGGAGAAGGTCTCCGGAAATGGTCTGGAGAAGAGAGGAGGGGATAGGGTCAAGCGGGCAGGTTGTTGGGCGGCCGGCCGTCACAAGTCGCAAGATTTCATCTGGAGAGAGAGGGGAGAAAGAAGTCAAAGCATAGGGTAGGGCAGTGTGAGCAGGACCAGCGGTGTCATTTGACTTAATAAATGAGGATCGGATGTCGTCAACCTTCTTTTCAAAATGGTTGACGAAGTCATCCACAGAGAGGGAAGAGGGAGAGGGAGGAGGAGGAGGATTCAGCAGGGAGGAGAAGGTGGCAAACACAGTGTAGTTAGACTCCTGCTGAAGACCACACTCAAATACAGTGGGGGAAAAAAGTATTCAGTCAGCCACCAATTGTGCATGTTCTCCCACTTAAAAATATGAGAGAGGCCTGTAATTTTCATCATAGGTACACGTCAACTATGACAGACAAATGAGAAGAAAAAAATCCAGAAAATCACATTGTAGGATTTTTTATGGACTTTCAACTCCCTCCAAAGATTTTCTATGGGGTTGAGATCTGGAGACTGGCTAGGCCACTCCAGGACCTTGAAATGCTTCTTACGAAGCCACTCCTTCGTTGCCCGGGCAGTGTGTTTGGGATCATTGTCATGCTGAAAGACCCAGCCATGTTTCATCTTCAATGCCCTTGCTGATGGAAGGAGGTTTTCACTCAAAATCTCATGATACATGGCCCCATTCATTCTTTCCTTTACACGGATCAGTCGTCCTGGTCCCTTTGCAGAAAAACAGCCCCAAAGCATGATGTTTCCACCCCCATGCTTCACAGTAGGTATGGTGTTCTTTGGATGCAACTCAGCATTCTTTGTCCTCCAAACACGACGAGTTTAGTTTTTACCAAAAAGTTATATTTTGGTTTCATCTGACCATATGACATTCTCCCAATCCTCTTCTGGATCATCCAAATGCACTCTAGCAAACTTCAGACGGGCCTGGACATGTACTGGCTTAAGCAGGGGGACACGTCTGCACTGCAGGATTTGAGTCCCTGGCGGCGTGGTGTGTTACTGATGGTAGGCTTTGTTACTTTGGTCCCAGCTCTCTGCAGGTCATTCACTAGGTCCCCCCGTGTGGTTCTGGGATTTTTGCTCACTGTTCTTGTGATCATTTTGACCCCACGGGGTGAGATCTTGCGTGGAGCCCCAGATCGAGGGAAATTATCAGTGGTCTTGTATGTCTTCCATTTCCTAATAATTGCTCCCACAGTTGATTTCTTCAAACCAAGCTGCTTACCTATTGCAGATTCAGTCTTCCCAGCCTGGTGCAGGTCTACAATTTTGTTTCTGGTGTCCTTTGACAGCTCTTTGGTCTTGGCCATAGTGGAGTTTGGAGTGTGACTGTTTGAGGTTGTGGACAGGTGTCTTTTATACTGATAACAAGTTCAAACAGGTGCCATTAATACAGGTAACGAGTGGAGGACAGAGGAGCCTCTTAAAGAAGAAGTTACAGGTCTGTGAGAGCCAGAAATCTTGCTTGTTTTGTAGGTGACCAAATACTTATTTTCCACCATAATTTGCAAATAAATTCATTAAAAATCCTACAATGTGATTTTCTGGAATTTTTTTCCTCTATTTGTCTGTCATAGTTGACGTGTACCTATAATGAAAATTACAGGCCTCTCTCATCTTTTTAAGTGGGAGAACTTGCACAATTGGTGGCTGACTAAATACTTTTTTCCCCCACTGTACAGTCACATATTCAGAGTCACTGCTGTTGACGGAGACTCGCATACCAGAGATGACATACCCTGTTCTCTCATTGTTGCGTCTGTGCATTCGGAAAGTATTCAGACCCCTTGACTTTTTCCACATTTTGTTACGTTACAGCCTTATTCTAAAATTGATGAAATTGTTTTTTCCCCCTCATCAATCTACACAGAGATTTTTTGGTACCCTTCCCCAGATCTGTGCCTCGACACAATCCTGTCTCGGAGCTCTACGGACAATTCCTTCAACCTCATTGCTTGGTTTTTGCTCTTGACATTCACTGTCAATTGTGGGACCTTATATAGACAGGTGTATGCCTTTCCAATGTCCAATCAATTGAATTTACCACAGGTGGACTCCAATCAAGTTGTAGAAACAACTCAAGGATGATTAATGGAAACAGTATGCACCTGAGCTCAATTTCGAGTCTCATAGCAAAAGGTCTGAATACTTATGTAAATAAGGTATTTCTGTTATTTATTTTTATTTTATTTTTTATTTAGCATTGATTTCTGTGAAATAGTGAAATATCTCTCATGCTCTCAACAGACCTAGTGCCAATTGAAACAGTGATTCCTTGTGGGGTCGCTCTCTTTCTTTCTCTCGGTCTCTCTCTTTGTCTTTCTCTCTGTCAGTCTGTTTCTCTGTCTGTCTCGTTCTGTCTCTCTGTCAGTCTGTTTCTCTGTCTGTCTCGCTCTGTTTCTCTGCCTCTCTTACATAAGCCATCCAGTGTGATACACCATAGTTGCTTTGTTTCTATCAGGAAGTCATGAGGCCATTTGCATTGTTTTTAGTTCTAAGATGTTGGCTTTTCCAGTAACACAGGCAGTGTGTGCGCGTGCATGCGTTTGTGTGTTATATAATGGGTTTTAGATATGTGTTAGTGTGAGTGCAGCCTGTGGCTATGGTTGAAACACATTACATTATCAATTTCCTGGTACACTAGCCCTTTTAGATATGTGCTCTATCTCTTGCTCTCTCCCTCATGTTCTCTCTGTGAGTCACTGTCCGTAAAGGCCAGATTGTTTAGAATATTCAAAGTGGTTGAATAAACAGGTAGTGTGGGTGGGGAGCTTTTAGAAATCCCCTGTGTCATACCTGTTCATTACCTGTGGCCCACCTGTGTTTTACTCTGTCAATCATGGCTCAGCGAGCCAGTCAGACGTCCCTCATTTTGCATGTAGACCTGTGATGTAATTCACTTTAGAATGTCAATGTATAGATGTGCTTTATCTTGCCCAATGCACTTGATTTACCTATTAAGTGCAAGCCCATTATAATCAAGCTCACCTATCAGTGTAAGTGAGGGCGGGCTCTTGTGTGACGTGGTGCTCCCTGATTGGTCCTCGCAGGTGGACATCAGCCTACAGAGTAGCTTCCAGCCGGGGATGAAGCTGGAAGTGGCCAATAAGAGCAGCCCAGACACCTACTGGGTGGCCACCATCGTCACCACCTGCGGCCAGCTGCTGCTGCTGCGCTTCAGTGGCTACGGAGATGACCGCAAGGCCGACTTCTGGTGTGATGTCATGACCGCCGAACTCCACCCAGTAGGCTGGTGCTCCCAGAACAACAAGACCCTCCAACCCCCTGAAGGTAGGGGCACCACCTGGGAACTCGCATGCACACACACACACATACACACACACACACACCTGGAGCTGTGAGATGATATTTGATCACACACACCTTTACATGTGCGTTTTACACGTGAATATACACATCTTAGTCTATAGTGAATAAACACACCCTCTTCATCTGTGGCTTTATTGCTCATTTTTGATACTTGAGGAATTATACTGAACACACACCTGTAGCTGGACTTTACTTGACATCATAGTATAATAAAACACCTGTAGCTGGACTTTACCAGACCTCATAGTATAATAAAACACCTGTAGCTGGACTTTACCTGACCTCATAGTATAATAAAACACCTGTAGCTGGACTTTACCTGACCTCATAGTATAATAAAATACCTGTAGCTGGACTTTACCAGACCTCATAGTATAATAAAGCACCTGTAGCTGGACTTTACCAGACCTCATAGTATAATAAAGCACCTGTAGCTGGACTTTACCAGACCTCATAGTATAATAAAACACCTGTAGCTGGACTTTACCAGACCTCATAGTATAATAAAGCACCTGTAGCTGGACTTTACCAGACCTCATAGTATAATAAAACACCTGTAGCTGGACTTTACCTGACCTCATAGTATAATAAAATACCTGTAGCTGGACTTTACCAGACCTCATAGTATAATAAAGCACCTGTAGCTGGACTTTACCAGACCTCATAGTATAATAAAACACCTGTAGCTGGACTTTACCTGACCTCATAGTATAATAAAACACCTGTAGCTGGACTTTACCTGACCTCATAGTATAATAAAATACCTGTAGCTGGACTTTACCAGACCTCATAGTATAATAAAACACCTGTAGCTGGACTTTACCAGACCTCATAGTATAATAAAGCACCTGTAGCTGGACTTTACCAGACCTCATAGTATAATAAAACACCTGTAGCTGGACTTTACCTGACCTCATAGTATAATAAAATACCTGTAGCTGGACTTTACCAGACCTCATAGTATAATAAAGCACCTGTAGCTGGACTTTACCAGACCTCATAGTATAATAAAACACCTGTAGCTGGACTTTACCAGACCTCATAGTATAATAAAACACCTGTAGCTGGACTTTACCAGACCTCATAGTATAATAAAACACCTGTAGCTGGACTTTACCTGACCTCATAGTATAATAAAGCACCTGTAGCTGGACTTTACCAGACCTCATAGTATAATAAAACACCTGTAGCTGGACTTTACCAGACCTCATAGTATAATAAAACACCTGTAGCTGGACTTTACCAGACCTCATAGTATAATAAAACACCTGTAGCTGGACTTTACCAGACCTCATAGTATAATAAAACACCTGTAGCTGGACTTTACCAGACCTCATAGTATAATAAAATACCTGTAGCTTGTAGAGACCCCAATATAACCTGTTCACATAGACAGACAGTGCAGCCTGTCCCAAGACAGACAGACACACACACAGCCTCAGCCTGTTATGACACTCTACCCTGCCCCGGCCCATGTGAGTCAATAAGAGAGTGAGCTCATTCTGCCTAGTCAAGCCAACACACAACAGTTGACTGCACTGTCCAGTCAAACCTGCCCACAGAAACACACAACTGACACCCAAATACATTCAGCAACTTTAATTCAAGGTAGACTCGGATGAACACGAAGGTTGCTCATAACGTGATTTGTTTATTTAGCTTGTTTAGTTTGTTGAACGCACACACCCCCACATACACACACACGCTAAATTTAACCTCATGTAATATTAGCCACGGTAAATACAGCAAGTCACCCTTTCTCCACCTCTACTGCTCTAACTAGCATGACTTTCTCCCTTCCACCCCCCGATCCTTCTCTTTCACCCCTTCCAAAGCTTGTCAAAAATAAATGCCATCTATAATTTAGCATCTATAATTTAGCATCCTCCTTTCAGCGGTCGTTCTAGAAAAGGCATTTTCACACCACGGATCATCTCATCCGCACATTACTCACCCTCCATAACAGATTTAGTTATGGTGATTTTTGGGAGCATTTTTTGTTGTCAAGGAGACAATAGCTGAATTTGCTTCTAATTGACTTTATTTTCACACCGCAATCTTTACCTGGTGGCAAATCTCACTTCGGGGGAAAAATAGGACAGTGTACAAATATATATAAAAGGCCTATAGAAACTGCAGCAGTGGGGGATAAAATGTGCTTGATTTTTATGTAGCTTTAATTGATCTTTTAACACATACACTGGAGCATGAGTGGCCACAAGAGAAAAAGAGAGTATCTCTGTGTTGGCAGAGACCTGATGGGGTGAGGGGACTGAATGGCTATGAAATGGACTCTGTAATAACCGTGCATGTTTAGTGGGTTAGATGACACCCAAGGGACTGGGTAGTTAACACACACCATTGCACACACACACACACACACACACACTCTCTCGTTTAGATTTGACTCAAGAGATGTTGTGTTTATTGGTTTGTCTATAATAAGGGTTTACATGAGAGGTGGACACAGACTGTTGGTGTGAGTGTATGTGTGTTTGCTAGCTACTGTATACGGCTTAGTGAATAGGGCTGGCAGACCTAATGTATTTGCAGAAGAGGAACAGGTGGGGAGTGGAAGGCTGTAGTATGTTTCACTAAGCTGGGAAAGTAATATTAGGTTAAATTTAGACAACCTTTCCTCTTCATGTTTTCTCCTTCATGCTATAATTGATCAAATTACAGTGATTTTCTCCTTCACTGCTATTTGTCATCAAGCCTCTTGCATCATGCCAAGCAAAGTGAGTGTATGCGTTGTATGCGTGCGTGCGTGTGTGTGTGTGTGTGTGTGTGTGTGTGTGTGTGTGTTTCTATGTTACAGTTACCTTTATTTCTTTCTGTTTCTCAGATAACGTTTACCTAAGAAAAGGTAAGCAGCCCTATCAGTCTTCCTGACTAACTCGCCTGCCTGCCTGCTGGCTCTAGGTAGCTGTTAACTGCTAACATGGACCAATGTTTCTTCTCAGCAAGAAAAAGTTTAAATGGGATCCTTGGGACGTCCAACTCTGACGTCACCCCATCGAAGTTGGCATTTAAAACGGTTATTAGGGTTAGGTAGGGTTTTTGTTAAGGTTATGGTTAGGTTAAGGGTAGGGTAGGGGTTAGGGTTAGGGTTTAGGGTAGGGACGTCCCAAGGATTCTGCAAATCACTAACCTTCTCAGCATTGCATGTGTGCTTCCTTTTCCTCCTTCCTGTCAGCTTACAGGAAGTTGCTTCAGAGTTTGTTTGACTCTTATACCCCCCACGTCTTTCTGCATTGCCCTCTGTATTTCCCCATTTCTGCACCTCTCCACCACCTATTATTTTGGAGGGATAGATGTTAGAAGTGTGCTGGCCTCATTTCTATCTGTATTAGGGGGGTTCTTAAATTACGGTGGCATTTGGGCATGACATTTTGGTAACATCAAATATACATTTTAGGTCAATTAGGATTTTCGGGAATATAGAGGCCACAAATTCTCAAATCTAAGGTCATCAATCCTTTAAAAATTATTTACAGTGATATGATTCATCATTTTGCTCATGTTATTTCCTTTCATTTTAAATTGACTAATACCAAGTGACACTTTGGATTTAGACACCAAATTATTAATGGAATCCTCAAATGTATGACATACTAACAGGGTGTGATATACTAATACGTTTATTTAATATAGACCCCTCCCCCGATAACAGTTTGCCACTGGAGAGAATGCTCAAGGTCCTTGTAATCAGTGATTTTCAAGGTGGTAACACCAATAACATAAAACTGATGGACACACATTATACTAGTTTAAAAAAAGAAAGTATTTTAATAGCCTTCCTTGTTTTGTTGATCTATACAATATATTAAATACTTTTGTTCATTATTCAAAATAATATATAGGCTTATCTATCTCTAAATCTCCAAACCATGTCACTACACCTCTACACGTCACCAGTGGGACAAGACAATTTGCTAGCCTCCAGTAGTTTCTACAATGCATACAAATAGATGTGTTGCAGTATAAAGGACCTACATACACACATTCTGTGGTAGTCAGTCTCACTGTTGTTTATAGGCTCTGTCTTAACTGGAGAGGAGAGAGATGAGGGGGGCAGAGTTCAGAATATAACTTTAGAACGTGTGTGTCTGTGTCAGTGGTGTACTTTTTACTCCATACATTTTCCCTGCCACCCAAAAGTACTCGTTACATTTTGAATGCTTAGCAGGACAGGAGAAATGGTCTAATTTAAGAGAACATCCCTGGTCATCCCTACTGCCTCTTATCTGGCAGACTCACTAAACACATGCTTCGTTTGTAAATTAGTGTTATCTATAAATAAATAAAAACAAGAAAATGGTGCAGTCTGGTTTGCTTAAAATAAGGAATTTAAAATTATTTATACTTTTACTTAGTATATATTTTAGCAATTAAATTTACTTTTGATACTTAAGTATTTTTTTAAACCAAATACTTTTAGACTTTTACTCAAGTAGGATTTTACTGGGTGACTTTGACTTTTACTTGAGTAATTTTCTATTAAGGTATCTTTACTTTACTCATGCTGCTTACGCCAAATCCTGCCATCAGCATGACGAAACAGGAACCGGGATTGCGTGCCCACTGGAGCTGCTGCTTATTGTTTTTAGCTGATAGGAGTGGAACCCGGTGTGATCTGCTGCAATAGCCCATCCGTGACAAGGACCGACGAGTTGTGCATTCCATTCTGCACACCACTGTTGTACTGCGCCGTTATTTGCCTGTTTGTGGCCCGCCTGTTATTTTGCACGATTCTTGCCGTTCTCCTTCGACCTCTCTCATCAGCGAGCTGATGCCCACAGGACTGCCGCTGACTGGATGTTTTTTGTTTGTTGCACCATTCTCGGTAAACCTTAGACACTGTCATGTGTGAAAAGCCCAAGAGGCCGGCCGTTTCTGAGATGCTAGAACTGGTGCGCCTGGCACAGACGTTCATACCATGCTCAAAGTCGCTTAGGTCACTAGTTATTCCCATTCTAACGTTCAATCGAACAGTAACTGAATGCCTCGATGGCTGTCTGCCTACTTTATATAGCAAGCCACGGCCACGTGACACACTGTCTAGGAGTGAACCATTTTCGTGAACGGGGTGGTGTACCTAATAAACGAATGTTTTCTTAATAAATAACAGTTAAATAAAACAGAAAATGTGTTATTTGTTATGTTTTTGTCATTTTAAATTGTTTTTGCATGGTGCCAAAGTCAAGGAACAGCATTTACCATCGCAATTCAAGAATGACTCATCATTTTTTATCCTAGCACCGGTATACTCAAGTTTAGGATGTGCATATCATCTTCCTGTTCCACCAGTGTGTATTACGAACATGAAACTCTCAGACGGTTTTCCACTAGACAGCAGGTGTCTCAGCCTAGGATCTTAGCTTGTCTAGACATGGCTGACACTGCCAGCTCGGCACATTCTACAACACATTCTCAGAATTCACCAGGATTCCTACTCCAGAATTACCAGTGTGTGTGTGTGTGTGCAGGGCTCTAAATTAACATTTTTTATTGGTAGCACTGGTGAAGTTAGGCGCACCACTCTAAAATGTGCAGTTTTGTCACACAACACAATGCCACAGATGTCTCAAGTTTTGAGGGAGAATGCAATTGGCATGCTGACTGCAGGAATGTCCACCAGAGCTGTTGCGATAGACTTGAATGTTCATTTCGCTACCATAAGCCACCTCCAACATCGTTTTAGAGAATTTGGCAGTACGTCCAACCGGCCTCACAACCGCAGACTTGTGTAACCATGCCAGCCCAGGACCTCCCCATCTGGCTTCTTGTTCAGTGTAGATTAAAACACTTCGGTGAGCGGTTGGAATCATAGAAATATAATGATTATTCTAATTCTATGGTTGGTGTTTGGCATGACAACAAATTAGGTAGGATTTATGACAGGGTAGGAACCAAAGTGCTGGTCAGTGTTTCCCAGGGTACCCTAATAGCATTTGAATAGATGCATAGTTATATTTAGACAAAGAGTTTAGAATAGGCTATCTGATTCAGAACATGCTCTTTGCACAAAAAACATGCTGATCTACACCATCACTGGTAGCAGCCTGTATTAGAGCTAACGTTTGCTTTGCCCTAGCTAGTGCATTTAGGTAAAGGTAGCATTAACGATGAGCTTTAGGCACATGCCAATTTCCTTAGACTAACTAACTGGCGTTTTGCAAAGAGCAAGATTCACAAACTATTATTATAATAGAGAAGATGTGGATTCATATTTAGAAGCAATGTGGAAAGCAGCATCGTTGTTGTTTTGGAACAATCTGTTGAGTGCATGCTGAGAGAAACAGGCACAGCGTGGAGGAGCTGTCTATGTGCTGCCTGCCTGTTGAGTGACAGGGGGCAGGGCTTCAGCCTGTCTTGTTTGAGCAGTGTTGCAGCTAAATATTGTTACGCTTTACATTTTTCCAATTTCGCACAGCAAATTTCGCACAGCAAAATATTTGGCTGCATATGCAAGCCCTGTGTGTGTGTGTGTATCTTTTCATATTTGTTTGCATTCCTGTGTGTGTTTGTGTCAGGAGCTTTGAGTGTATCACAAGTTTAGTCATGTGATAACAGCGCTGCTCTCAGAACCCCACAGAGGTCATTTGCATAATGCATTCGCCACACTCACTCCTTCCTGCCAGGACCTGCTAGAGATGAGGCTCTGAGATGGGGCTCAGGCTTACAGCTGTGTGTGTGTGTGTGTGTGTGTGTGTGTGTGTGTGTGTGTGTGTGTGTGTGTGTGACCTGCCTCTGTCCTTAATAGTGCATGAGTTAATCCTTAGTTGGCAGGAAGGACTACACACACGCATCATCCTGGTCAAAGACGAGCCAAGTTAACACAAGGCACTCAGAAAGAGCAGGCCAGGACTGATTTGATACCCAAATTACCAATCCTCCCATCTCCACCACCTGATTTGCAACAGCTTTGTATTTGCTTTGTGTGTGTGTGTGTGTGTGTGTGTGTGTGTGTAGTATGGTGTGGATGGGTGTAGTCCCATATCCCAATCTCATTTGCTTGTCTCCATTTTCAGAATGATTATATAACTAGTGCTGGATGTATTTAGTGTGAGACAGTCTTTTAGAGGGCAGTCTTTTTCTCTACCTAGCCAGGTGCTATTAGGTTTAGCCAAGCATGTCATTATAGCAGCAATTTACAAATGCCCCACCCCACCTACACACACACACACACACACACACACACTCTAAACCCCTTATGTCCTGGGGGCAGTAAATTCACCGCACTTACTGTAAACACGTCTCTGAGTTAATTCATATTTCATGCCTGTCTCTTATTCCCTCCTGACTTCTCATCAACATGGCTTTACGTTAATGGTTAACATCATCACAAGCTAGTGCGTCTCCCCCGTCGTAAAACACCTACACATGATTTAGCCTATCAGAACAGAGAGGTGTCTGTCTGTCCTGTTGGCTGTTATTCAGTGACTATTGAGCTACATTTCTGACTATGAATTACATTCACCTGCATGTCTGCTGTTGATTAGTCTTTCCACTTTGTGTATTTTGGCTTTTTTTCTAGAAGGTAGTTTGTTGTCAACAACCCACCTGGTTAAACAATGGGGTACTTACAGTGAGGGGAAAAAAGTATTTGATCCCCTGCTAATTTTGTACGTTTGCCCACTGACAAAGAAATGATCAGTTTATAATTTTAATGGTAGGTTTATTTGAACAGTGAGAGACAGAATAACAAAAAATCCAGAAAAACGCATGTCAAAAATGTTATAAATTGATTCACATTTTAATGAGGGAAATAAGTATTTGACCCTCTCTCAATCAGAAAGATTTCTGGCTCCCAGGTGTCTTTTATACAGGTAACAAGCTGAGATTAGGAGCACACTCTTAAAGGGAGTGCTCCTAATCTCAGTTTCTTATCTGTATAAAAGACACCTGTCCACAGAAGCAATCAATCAATCAGATTCCAAACTCTCCACCATGGCCAAGACCAAAGAGCTCCCCGAGGATGTCAGGGACAAGATTTTAGACCTACACAAGGCTGGAATGGGCTACAAGACCATCGCCAAGCAGCTTGGTGAGAAGGTGACAACAGTTGGTGCGATTATTCGCAAATGGAAGAAACACAAAATAACTGTCAATCTCCCTCGGCCTGGGGCTCCATGTAAGATCTCACCTCGTGGAGTTGCAATGATCATGAGAACGGTGAGGAATCAGCCCAGAACTACACTGGAGGATCTTGTCAATGATCTCAAGGCAGCTGGGACCATAGTCACCAAGAAAACGATAGGTAACACACTACGCCGTGAAGGACTGAAATCCTGCAGCGCCCGCAAGGTCCCCCTGCTCAAGAAATCACATATACAGGCCCGTCTGAAGTTTGCCAATGAACATCTGAATGATTCAGAGGAGAACTGGGTGAAAGTGTTGTGGTCAGATGAGACCAAAATCGAGCTCTTTGGCATCAACTCAACTCGCCATGTTTGGAGGAGGAGGAATGCTGCCTATGACCCCAAGAACACCATCCCCACCGTCAAACATGGAGGTGGAAACATTATGCTTTGGGGGTGTTTTTCTGCTAAGGGGACAGGACAACTTCACTGCATCAAAGGGACGATGGACGGGGCCATGTACTGTCAAATCTTGGGTGAGAACCTCCTTCCCTCAGCCAGGGCATTGAAAATGGGTCGTGGATGGGTATTCCAGCATGACAATGACCCAAAACACATGGCCAAGGCAACAAAGGAGTGGCTCAAGAAGAAGCACATTAAGGTCCTGGAGTGGCCTAGCCAGTCTCCAGACCTTAATCCCATAGAAAATCTGTGGAGGGAGCTGAAGGTTCGAGTTGCCAAACGTCAGGCTCAAAACCTTAATGACTTGGAGAAGATCTGCAAAGAGGAGTGGGACAAAATCCCTCCTGAGATGTGTGCAAACCTGGTGGCCAACTACAAGAAACGTCTGACCTCTGTGATTGCCAACAAGGGTTTTGCCATCAAGTACTAAGTCATGTTTTGCAGAGGGGTCAAGTACTTATTTCCCTCATTAAAATGCAAATCAATTTATAACATTTTTGACATGCGTTTTTCTGGATTTTTGTTTGTTGTTATTCTGTCTCTCACTGTTCAAATAAACCTACCATTAAAATTATAGACTGATCATGTCTTTGTCAGTGGGCAAACGTACAAAATCAGCAGGGGAACAAATACTTTTTTCCCTCACTGTATGTACTAGCAGTAAATTATTAGATTGTTACACTCATAGATATTAAACCCTGATATATGGTCTATGGTTATACTATTAATTCAGTCTTACAGGATCCCCTGGAGACTTAGTAGATAGTGTGGTTTACAATGCCACTGTAATAATAATGACTAGATAAGCACTGTGAGTTAGACTGAGAATAAATAGTCTAATTTGGTCCCATTAGCCTTGATTAGAATCTGCTGTACTGCTGTGATCACATATAAAAACATCCCTCCCTGCCACGATACAGGCCAGACTTGTTCTTTTTAATAATCACTTTGATTATCTTAAATAAGCTTTTGAATTAGCCTTCACTGTCTGTTTACACAATGTCTTGTTGTTGGATATGCAAATCAGATATTTTTTGTATGGTGGATATTTGTTTGGATGTCTCCAAGTATAGCAAAATCAAGGAGAGGAGAGAGAAAAGAGAGGAGAGGATTGGGGGAGGGGAGAAGACGAAAGATCGAAAAGGGGAGAGGGGGTTCTCTTCAAAGTAAATTATGCAGTTATTGTTTTGTGGAAGTCAGGATTTGCCTCAGTCTATCGCCTGGAGGATGGGCAAGATATATATATATATATTTTTTGTATTATTATTTACATGCAAACTAGTACTGTAACTACACTCTGGACCGGAGGGAGCCGAGGAGGTAGAACAGAAAAAGGAGGGAGGGAGAGAGGGGGAGGGGCTGAAGTTCAGATGGCGAAGGAGCAGCCTGCATTCTGCTCTGTGGCCTATTCTAAATGGCTTGATGACTAATCTAGCAGGATCTGTAAAAATAGTTTATCTATTTCTGCACACCGGAGATCATCAGGAGCACCGTGTGTATGTGTGTGTGTGTGTGTGTGTGTGGAAAGAAAATATTCTGACAGGAAAAAACACTATTATTAACCAGGGGTGGTGGAGAGATGTACTGGGGCAGAGAGACATTATTTGTAACTGTATTTGCACCATGTATGGAAAACGGGATCGGCCATGTCCCGAGACAGATTTGTTTGTAGGAAAATTAATTGACTTTCTCTAAATCTGTCTCATCTGGCTTCAGAAGAATATACTAATGAGAGAATATAAAATGAGGGAAAAATACCTCTGTTCTCTCCCATAGGAATGAATTATTCTATTTGTTTTCTAAGTGTTGCTTGGCTTAATAACAGATAGCAGTGTAATCCTCCATGATATAGGCTACTGCTGGCCACTTGTCATTCTACGGTGACTCATTTCAACTTGCCCCAGTGAGTCAGATATTCTCTGAATCTTTGCGTCCAATCAGTGACTGTAAACCTAGAGTATTAGATGTATTTGGAGAGGGGTGAATAATTTGTCATTTAAAAATAGATTACTCTAGTTTTGCTTGAGAGAGATGTGTGACTTAGTAGAACCACAGAGTTTCTAAACATCGCAAGACTTCTGGGAACAATTGTGAAACAGACCAAGTAGACCAGGCCGGTTTTGGGGGGTTGAGAAGTCAATGAGAGAAGTAAAAAATTATTCCTTAGTTCACAAGTGTCAAACACAAGGCCTGCACAATTTTTTTATTTTTTATTTTACCTTTATTTAACTAGGCAAGTCAGTTAAGAACAAATTCTTATTTACAATGACGGCCTACACCGGCCAAACCCGGA
Source organism: Coregonus lavaretus (assembly GCF_964263955.1). Classification (NCBI taxonomy): domain Eukaryota; kingdom Metazoa; phylum Chordata; class Actinopteri; order Salmoniformes; family Salmonidae; genus Coregonus; species Coregonus lavaretus. Next base: position 40,790,670 of record NC_139992.1, on the reverse strand, counting down.
CGACGCTGGGCCAATTATGCAATGACTTGGGTTGTCAATTCATTTTGGCCTGCTTCCATAGAGCCCGCGATGCGCTGCACTACAAGTCACAGCAAGCACTGCCAATGTGCTGCACGCCAAATGGCAGTGTCTGGCCCGCAAATCATTGGAGTTTTTTTCAATATGGCCCTTGTGCTGATTGAGTTTGACACCCCTGCCTTAGTTGTTCATTTTCTTGAAAACTAAAAGCACAACCTAGTTTCGAGCCAATGTCTTAAGTAGTTGAACATGGTATTACTCCAACCTTGTGAAATTGACAAACTGAAACGTTTACATTTTAGTGGAAAACAACTTTATATCGAAGGAGTGCGTTTGATTTGACGGCCTGCACATGCGCAGTTCGGTGCGAGACGACCGTTAAACCCCATGACATGTTTCTATGCATGAGCTTAGCTAGCCAATGTCGCCATGACATCGCCTACAAGTGTGTTCGGGGATTTCTATTGGAGAAGCACTTTCTGCCTATCTTCATACTGTACTGTCTTTGGTAGACCTGTGTATGCCTGTGGGAAGTCACTAGTCAGCGTGGAGTCAAAGTCAAATCAAGACCCACGATGCACCATGAATTATACATCACTACTGTTGCACTGTGGGAAACAGAAAGTGGAGTAAACAAACATGTCCTATGCAAATGAGCAGGAACCAGCCGTTTAAATGGCTCTGGAGAGGGTGATACATGTGTTCGTTCATGCCTGCCTTCTTCTACCATACTCCCATTGTATCTCTCTAAACACCTGTTTATGTGGACTGCTCTATACTGCAGTGTTCTGTAGCTAACTGTTTTCCACTGTTGTTCACTGCTTAGCCTGGTGCTAATAGATGTAAGTGCATGGTCATGTAGGGTTTTGCAGTATATTTGACCATCTATCTCTCTCTCTGTTCTGTCTTGTAGCCATCAAAGAGAAGTACAGTGACTGGACAGATTTTCTCATCCAGGACTTGACTGGCTCACGGACCGCACCAGCAAACCTACTGGAAGGGGTGAGTACTGTCTCAGTGCGCGTTGGACGGAGAACGAGATAGAGAAACACATTTAGAACTTTAGCTAATCTGTTGAGCTCTGTATGTTGAGCTGAGGTTTCACCCCAGATAATACCAGTTCCCTCTCAAAGAGGGGAAATCAGACATACAGTGCCTTCAGAAAGTATTCATACCCCTTCACTTATTCCATATTGTGTTGTCTTACAGCCTAAATTCAAAATTCTTGCTCTCACCCATCTACACACAATACCCCATAATGACTAAGTGAAAACATGTTTTTAGAAATGTTTGCAAATGTATTGAAAATTAAATACAGAAATATCTCATTCACATAAGTATTCACACATGTTAGAATCACCTTTGGCAGCAATTACAGCTGTGAGTCTTTCTGGGTAAGTCTCTAAGAGCTTTGCACACCTGGATTGTACAAATGTTGCACATTCTTTAAAAATTTGTATAGTTGATCATTGCTAGACAGCCACTTTGAAGGCTTGCCATAGATTTTCAAGCCGATTTAAGTCAAAACTGTAACTGGGCCAATCAGGAACATTCAATGTCGTCTTGGTAAGAAACTCCAGTGTATATTTGGCCTTGCGTTTTAGGTTATTGTCCTGGTGAAAGGTGAATTTTTCTCCCAGTGTCTGTTGGAACGTAGACTGAACCAGGTTTTCCTCTAGAATCTCTCTAGAAATCTTGCCTGTGCTTATCTCTATTCCGTTTCTTTTTATCAAAAAAAGAAAACTCCCTAGTCCTTGCCGTTGACAAGCTTACCCATAACATGATGCAGCCACCACCATGCTTGAAATTATGAAGAGTGGTACTCCGTGATGTGTTGGATTTGCCCTAAATATAATGCTTTGTATTCAGGACATATAGTTAATTTCTTTGCCACATTTGATGCAGTTTTACTTTAGTGCCTTATTGCAAACAGGATGCATGTTTTGGAATATTTTTTATTCTGTACAGCAGGGATCTTCAATTCCGGTCCTGGAGGGCCGAAACACCTCTGTTTTTCATCCTCTCCTTCTAATCAGGGGCTAATTCAGACCTGGGACACCAGGTGAGTGCAATTAACTATCAGGTAGAAATAAAAAACAGAAGTGTTTCGGCCCTCCAGGACCGGAATTGAAGAACCCTGCTGTACAGGCTTCCTTCTTTTCACTCTGTACTTTAGGTTAGTATTGTGGAGTAACTACAATGTTGTTGATCCATCCTCAGTTTTCTCCTATCACAGCCATTAATCTCTGTAACTATTTTAAAGTCACCATTGGCCTCGCTGAGCGGCTTCCTTCCTCTCCTGCAACTGAGTTAGGAAGGACGCCTGTATCTTTGTAGTGACTGGGTGTACAGTATTGATACACCATCCAAAGTGTAATTAATAACTTCACCATGCTCAAATGGATATTCAATGTCTGCCTTTTTTTCTTTTTTTTACCAAGGGGTTGAAAACTGTAGGGTTTGAGCATAGCCTGAAGGTAGGGAGGGGGTAGTTCCTCTTGCTGCTCTGTAGGCAAGTACCATGGTCTTGTAGTGGATGCGAGCTTCGACTGGAAGCCAGTGGAGTGTACAGAGGAGCGGGGTGACATAGGAGAACTTGGGAAGGCTGCAGCATTCTGGATAAGTTGCAGGGGTTTGATGGTACAAGCGGGGAGCCCAGCCAACAGTGAGTTGCAGTAGTCCAGACGGGAGATGACAAGTGCCTGGATTAGGACCTGCACCTCTTCATGTGTGAGGTAGGGTAGTACTCTACGGATGTTGTAGAGCATGAACCTGCAGGAGCGAGTCACTGCTTTGATGTTTGCAGAGAACGACAGGGTCACGCCAAGGTTCTTTGCACTCTGGGAGGGGGACACCATGGAGTGTCAGAAGGGGGGAAGGAGAAAAGTAGTTGAGTGTCATCCGCATAGCAATGATAAGAGGGACCGTGTGAGGATATGACCCAGTGACTTGGTGTATAGAGAGAGGAGGAGAGGGCCTAGAAACGAGCCCTGGGGGACACCATCTATTTTAAATTCAGGCTACAACACAACAAAATGTGGAAAAAGGGGTGTGAATATTTTCTGAAGGCACTGTACACAGAGATTGGATTTTTTAAATCATTTTAATTTGTTTTATTTGGGGTAGATCAGCTTAATATTTGAATTCTCCCTCTCCCCCTCCCCTCCCCTCCCCTCCCCTCCCCTCCCACATCCTTCTATCCAGCCTCTGAGGGGGAAGAACACAGTGGATCTGATTCTGGAGGGTTCGGTGATGGAGGTACGGGACCTCACTGACCCTTCCCTCTACTGGGCCTCCCGCGTCGCCCAGAACATCGGCGGGAGGCTCCGCCTGCGCCATGTGGGTCTCCAAGACGACGCCCACGACACCTGGCTGTTCTACCTCGACGTGAGGCTCCGCCCACTGGGCTGGGCTCAGGAGAACCGCCTGTCACTGGAGCCCCCAGCAGGTAAGGGGGCGGGGTCATAACTGCATGGAGTGAGGGGCTCTGGGTCACATTCAGCTGTGTTAGTGTTAGTGCTGGGCTGAAACGAAAACCTGCAACATTCCAGGACTCTCCAACTCTATTGGACTTACGGTTTATTAAGGGGATACTTATGAATCATATCCCATGAGAGCCATAGATTAGGATAAAATGGTGGCCTTGATGTAGTGAGGATCAATGTTACCCCCCCACGTTTTTATGACTATGTTTTACGCCATTCAGAACAGCTGGGAGATTACCTTCTCTCTGTTCAATATCATAAACCCCCTTATGAAGTCTCTGTCTCGCTCTCTCGCTCTCTCGCTCTCTCGCTCTCTGAATGACTCAACATGTGGCTTCGGTTCATATTCGAGATGTAGATCTTTCAGTTTCAACTTCTACAGAACTGATGACTTTGTATAAAAAAATGCCTTTCCACAGAACACAACACACGCAATGTCACAATCATAGCAACACACTCACACTTGCAATGACACACATAATATTTTTCCTTCAGACATACATATACTGGTCGACTGTTGTAACACAAAATGGAAAATGTACAACTCCATATGAGTTTCTCCAGTCCCAGGTTTCAGTTAAGCCAGTTTGTAGAGAGTGGGAGGAGGAGGGAAGGGGAGGGTCATGTGGTTGTAAGACTTATTCCTTGAAATGACATTTGATTTAAAAATATAAACATTTGGGAAGCACTGGGAGAGGTTTGCTCAAAGGGATAGTGTGAGATGTTGGCAATGAAGCCCTTTTTCTACTAACCCAGAGTCAGATGAACTCATGGATACCATTTTTATGTCTGCATGAAGGAAGTTAAAGGTCGTTTCGTGAGCCATTGCTAACTAGCATTAGCACAATGACTAGAGGTCTACAGGTACAGCTAGCATGCCAAGTAGAAAAAGGTCTTGATAGCCAAAATATTCCACTATACCTTTTAAATAAACAGTTGGGAGAGATTTGTAAGGTCTTTTAATTTGATGCTGAGTTTGAGAGTTATACTCTGACTGTCATCTCTCTCGTCTCAGAGTTGCGTGGCCTGAAGAGCGCCCTCGAGTGGCAGGAGGCCCTGGAGGCAGCGCGGAGCGAGGCCCAGCAGAACCCACTGCCCCTGGAGGTGTTTAAGGTGAGGGTCAGCCACACAGGAAGTAGCCCTGTGACACAGGAAGTGCTTCTACACACAACCCACTTCCTGAGTACTCTTGCCTGCTCAGGTGTGCAGGTTCATCAGTTCCCATGACAATTCTTACTGTGTGTGCTATCAGGCCATGTGGGGCTGGTGGTTAAACAGTTACACAAATCAAATACTCACTTAATCAATGTAGTCAAACCCCTGAGTTCCAATCAGTCATTTAACAGACAATATCATGTTATCAGATTTCACTCAGCCCAGTCAAAGCTCTTCTCTGTCCTGGCACCCCAATGGTGGAACAAGCTTCTCCCTAATGTCAGGACAGCGGAGTCCGTGCCCATCTTCCGAAAAATCTGAAACCCTACCTCTTTAAAGAGTATCATAAATAAATCCCATGGCAAAAAAAAAGCACTGACTTTGCTGATAGCCACGTTGTTGAGGGAAAATGTACTTACTACAATTGGGATATGTTGTTGTCTCAGCTAGCTATCTTAAGATGAATGCACTAATGTAAGTCGCTCTGGGTAAGAGCTTCTGCTAATTGACTGAAATGTCAATGTAAAATCTTTATGCTACATGGCTCAGACACCTCCGCTCCTATCTGTGTGTGTGGGTGTGTTTATTGTGTGTGTGGGTGTGTTTATTGTGTGTGTGTTTATGGTGTGTGTGTTTGTGGTGGGTGTGTAGTGATAAGCTGCTGTCTTTCCCACGCCCCTCTTAAGTCTGGGTGTGTACCTGTCATACAGACTACAGTGATCTGGCTGGACCTGTCTGATTGCCTCACGCCTCCATGGCAGTGGGTTTTAAAGGACCATACTAGCTAGCTATATTTGTCTCTATAGGTCAAATACACCTGTCACAGACAATTAGTTAGACTCACATAGGCATTATTTGATCTAACTCAGAGCATATTTGAGCAGTTGAGCAGGCTAGTAAGTAATGACAAAGTAATCATATTTTCATTATATAGCCTAACCCCACTGCTTTAGTGTTTGTTAACAAAGCCTGTTTGCAATGACCATTATAACGTGTGTGTTTTACACTGTGACTCGGTTGTTTCAGGACCATGCAGACCTGATCAAACACTCCTTCAGGACGGGGATGAAGCTGGAGATGGTGTCGCCATTGGAGCCGTTCTACATCTGCCCTGTATCTGTCACACAGGTGAGCCTACCTGACCATCTCAAACCTTAGCCAACTGTATCTAACCCCACCAAACAAACCTAGTCATACCCTTAAAAGTGTTTCTATGTGTTAATGAAGCCATGGTTATATCGCCCCCATCATTCTTTCTCCTCTTCTCTCTGTAGGTCTACAATGAGCACTACTTCCAGGTCACAGTGGATGACCTCACTCCAGAGGCCACACCCCTGTCCCTGGTGTGCCATGCTGAGTCGCCGGGCATCCTCCCCGTCCAGTGGTGTCTAAAGAACGGGATTGGTCTAGAGCGGCCCAGGGGCTACCTGAGCCAGGACTTTGATTGGGCGGACTACCTGAAACAGAGTGGGACTGAGACCGCCCCTGACGCATGCTTCCCTGACGTAAGATACTTTATCTTCCTTCCTCCTTCAATTCCTTGCCTCATCCTTCTCTCTCCATCCCGCTCCTCTTCCCTCTCTCAATGCCTCTTCTCCCCACTGTCCTCATCCTTCTCTCCATCCCTCCTCCCCCCTCCCTTCCTGCCTTTCCATCTATCTCCCTCTTGTCATCCCTGTCCCCACCCCCCTTAAAGCTGCATTATGTAACTCTTTGGGCGACCCGACCAAATTCACATAGAAATGTCAGTCATAGATCTGTCATTCTCATTGAAAGCAAGTCTAAGACGCGGTGGGTCTGTTTTATGCATCCCGTTAAGTTTCGTTTTTGTGTCTTTTACTTTAGGTTTTGTACACCAGTTTCAAACAGCTGAAAATACAATATTTTTGCTTATGGAAAATATTTTTCACAGTGGTTTAGATGGTACAATGAGTCTGTACACAATGACTGCTTGTTTTGTCACATAAGGAAATGGTGGAGCGATTTCTGCATATTGCACCTTTTAAAATAATGATTATACATAAACAACACAGACATTCCCTCTCAATTGTCAGAAGGATCCATTGTTATGTCTACTGTTTATCCCATTGGCTGTCTGTGTCTGTAGGCATGGCAGAGCCGAGGCTTCGCTAAAGACATGTGGCTGGAGGCCATTAACCCTGTCAGGCCCACCGAGGTGTGTGTGGCTCAGATCACACAGGTCAGGGGTCGCCTGCTGTGGCTCAGACTGGAAGGTGAGACGTGTGTGTGTGTGTGTGTGTACGTGCGTTCGTGCGCGTGCATGGACAGCTGTCTTACCCCATGCTCTTTTGTCCCTCTCCAGGTCTGCCTAAGTCCGTCCCGGAGTGTATTGTGGATGTGGAGTCCATGGACATCTTTCCTGTAGGATGGTGTGAGACCAATGCCTACCTCTTGACTCCACCACTGAAGCCTGTCTGTATGTATCCCTCATCTCTCTCTCACACACACACATATACACACACACACACACACACACACACACACACACACACTGTGCATAGTGCAAACCCTATTATTTTCTGTTGATTGCAGGCCAGCAGCAGAAGAAGATTGCCGTCGTACAACCAGAGAAGCAGTAAGTTCGCTGATGCTCCAAAACTACAGAGAACCACTCCAATTTAAAACCCTCACTATTCCATTCCCTTTTGAAAATCCCCATCCAGTACTTTAACAGTTCCATCACACAGATTGCTATTCCACTCTAAAAACAAATCAATGCATTGCCAAACCATTTCAGCACCCACAGAAATGCACGCCTTATACTTTACAATAAAAAACCCTAGATGGAGAACACACTCAAGTAGATTCCTTAAAAAGCCTCAAGGCCCCTCTCTCTCAAACCATACCCTTTCCACCGAAACAGTAGCTAACTGTTCACTTCGAAATTGCCTTTTCTTCAGCGGACAGATTTGTTATATTGACAAATGACATGTTTCAGTAGCGGCTGGGAAACGTAGCTCTGAAGGATCAGGGATGTGGTCGTTCAGAGACAACATATGAGGCTTTCAGTAACACTTTGTCAACCCCTGTCGTCTAACCTGTTTTACCATATCTCTCCCCCAAGGGACTCATTCATCAATATCCCTCATTCTTTTCCATTGTGGTTCAGTAGTGTTTGGGGAAGGACATGTATCACACTAAGCTAAATCTGACAGGGTCTTAAATAGCTGTATCGTTGATTGAATGATTGGACGGCTTGGCTGTTCACTTGATTGATTGATTGGTTCATGGATTGATTGACATTCTGTCTGTAGGTTGGCTCCGCCCCAACCCGTGGAGACAATCCCTCTCAACCTCTGCGAGCCCGTTGCCATGGATACGGGTAAACAAGATTCATAATTCAAATATGAGATGATTTATTTACAGCTATTGATGAAAATGAGAGTTAATGATGATCATGATTAACATGGAAAAGCCCTGTAAACAGAATGAGTGTGTGTGTGTGTGTGTGTGTGTGTGTACCTGGGTTGTGTTCATTAGCCACACCTGTTTCAAAGCAGATTCATATTTATGAGCAAACAACCTTCGTCTGCCTAACAGTTGCGCTTCACAATCGCTGATTGGTACCTCACAGCTTGTCTCAGAAAAGTGTTGCTTTCTAACAAACCTCTACATTTTAATCAATATTACACTTCTGTTAGCACATACTCCTCTCAACATTTTACACAGCCATTGTTATGTTTATTTATTAAGTGTGTGTGTGTGTGTGTGTGTGTGTGCGCGTGTGGGGGGTGCATCAGTGTTGTGTCCATAAGAGGCCCATGCCCTTCTATATATTTATAATTTGTCTAATCACTATTCAACCGGAGCTGTGCAATTACAGGTGTATGAGTAACAAAGTGTAAACTGAGGTGTGGAATCACACTGCATTGTTATGTAGAGCACACCTCTATACAAGCCTCATTAACAAGGCAGTGCAGTGGAGTTTTATAACAAAAGTCATACATAATGTAAGTGTTAGGCTGCTTTTACACAGGCCGCCCAATTCTGATATTTGTTCCACTAATTGGTCTTTTGAACAATCACATCAGATCATTTTACGTCACATCTTTTTCAGCGCTGATCTGATTGGTCAAAAGGCCAATTAGTAAAAACATACATCAGAATTGGGCTGCCTGTCTAAACGCAGCCCAATTCAGATTTTTTTTCTCACTAATTGGACTTCTATATAGTCTATCAAGAGATTAAACTTGATAGGCTGCCTGACGTTCTTATATCTGTCTGTTATTGGCGGATTGTCTGATGTCCCGTGATGCTTCTCTCTCCTCCCCAGGCTCAGCCAATGGGAGATACTGCTGCTCCAGGATCTATGTGAACCACCGCTGTTTCTCTGGCCCTTACCTGAACAAGGGCCGCATCGCTGAGCTGCCACAGGCTGTAGGGCCGGGGAAATGCACTCTGGTCCTCAAAGAGGTAGGTAGAGGAACATCAACCTACTGGTTGCACCCAAATCTATTCCAGAGCCCTAAGGGATCAGAAAAACTAACAACTTTTGACCAGAGCCCTAAGGGATCAGAAAAACTAACAACTTTTGACCAGAGCCCTAAGGGATCAGAAAAACTAACAACTTTTGACCAGAGCCCTAAGGGATCAGAAAAACTAACAACTTTTGACCAGAGCCCTAGGGGATCAGAAAAACTAACAACATATTCTGGAGGAGGTAGAGAGGCATATGCCTAATTAAAGGACTGGAGAGGGGAGGGAGGGAGGGAGAGAGAGAGAGAAGGAAATGTCTTGTTAACCACCTGCAGTCTCTCAGCAGCAGCTTCAGTTGAATGTGAACTGTCAGTCATTTCTGTTTACACACACACACACACGCGCGTGCGCAGTAACTCAGCAAAAACAGCCTTTAATTTCCCTAGATACCCCCTAGTGTGAGTGTGTGAATGTGTGTCCTTGCTCATTTAAGTGTGTTTGCAGGTTTGTGTGTTTGTGTTCTACTGGTTTTAGTTGTTCTCTAGTTTTCGTGTCACGTTAACTTGAAAACTAGAGAGAAAAAATGTCTTAAAGAAAGTGTGTTCAGTATGGTGTTCAGCTTCCACAGTTATCTCCTGTGTGTCCCCATGCAGGTGCTGAGCATGCTGATCAATGCAGCCTACAAGCCTGGGCGTGTCCTGAGGGAGCTACAGGATGTAGAGGACCAGCACTGGGACTGCCACGAGGAGACCCTCAAAGCCAAGTGAGTCCCACCTGGAGGAGCTCGACCAGGATTGGAAAGACCATTAGGACCCATTTTACAAAGTCACAAGACAAGCCACATCAGAACATGCATGCTCCTCGTAAACATGCAAGGTCCTGTATGAATAATACTATTGGCCTGAGCTGACACTGATGTTTCACTCCACTCCTTAGATACAAAGGGAAGACGTATCGATCGTCCATCCGGATCGTGCGTCTGGCAGAGCAGATCCCAGACTTCTGTCGTAAAGTGTGTGTGAAGCTGCAGTGCTGTCCCAACCTCTTCAGCCCCGTCCAAGTCACAGACAAGTGCCCTGAGAACTGCGCCATGCAGACCAAGACCAAATACAGTAAGTGTGTGTAGGGTGTGGTTACTGTACATGTGTGTTTATGTGTGGGTTTCTGTTTATGGGAACTAAGATCAACTTCATATATGTTTGTAGGTTGGTGTGTGCGTGCGCGAACAAATACAGTAATTTTCTACAAGTGTGAGTTTGTGTGTCTGTCACAAAAAACACACACACACACGAAAATACACACATCCATTTGTTTGATTAAAACCCCCTTTAAATTAATAGCTAACCTGCGTCAGAATTGAGCCAATATGAACTGTATTGAGTGTTGTGTCCCCAGCATATTACTACGGTAAGAAGAGGAAGCTGTCTAAGCCGTTTGGAGGAGAGGAGAGTCTGGAGGCCAAACCCACACGACGCCGGAAGAAGAGGAAGGCCATCTTTGTCCAGAAGAAACGACGCTCGTCTGCAGTGGACTACACTCCTGCAGGGTCACCACAGGTCTGACAGATCTCTCTCTCGCTCTCTTCTCTCTCTCTCTCGCTCTCTCGCTCTCTCGCTCTCGCTCTCGCTCTCTCTTCTCTGTATGTCTGTCTCTCTTTCTATTTCGGTCTCTCTCTCTCTCTCTCTCTCTCGCTCTCTCTTCTCTGTATGTCTGTCTCTCTTTCTATTTCGGTCTGTCTCTCTCTCTTTCTATTTCGGTCTGTCTCTCTCTCTATTTCGGTCTGTCTGTCGCTCTCTACATGTCTCTCTATGTCATGTGTATAAGAGTAAATGCTGGTGCCCTCAGTCACACACGTACACATGGATTTTGTACTGTAGATATGTGGTAGTGGTGGAGTAGGGGCCTGAGGGCACACAGTGTGTTGTGAATGTATTGTAATGTTTTTAAAATTGCATGAACTGCCTTAATGTTGCTGGACCCCAGCTAATGGGGATCCATAATAAATACAAATACATATCTACTATCTGTGTTCCCCTCCCCCTCTCTTTATCTTTCTCTCTCTCTCGCTTTCTTTCTTTCTTTCTTTCTTTCTTTCTTTCTTTCTTTCTTTCTTTCTTTCTTTCTTTCTTTCTTTCTTTCTTTCTTTCTGTTTTTTCTTTCTTTCTTTCTGTCTCTCTCTTTCTTTCTTTCTCTCTTTCTTTCTTTCTCTCTCTTTCTCCCTCTTCGCGTCTCTCTCTATTTTATAATGGACTTGATTGTCACTGCACTAAGATTGACCATATAACTCCCTACAGGACAGTGATGAAGATGATGATGAAGAGGATCTTATGTTGCAGTCGGGCAGTGAAGAAGGCACCAGCTCTGAGCCGCGAGAGGACCACACAGACACTTCCTCTGTGGAGGTGGCTAACAGCCGGCCGCGGCGTGCCGTGACGCTACGCAGGGCCACCCATACCGGCATAGCTTCGGGCAGCCATGAGGGTCCTGAAAGCAGGAGGCGGAGCACTCGGTCTCTGTCATATAACCAGGGAAACAAGTACCACCCACCCAAGAGACAGGAGATGCAGGTGAGATAGAATGCTACACGCAGAGACAAACACATACACAGACCCACATTAATGAAGATGTGATTTAGTATTTGATGAGTACTTTTTTGACTCCCTGTTGGCCGGTGCCCCAGGTATGGTCAGTGAATGACGTCCTGATGTCCTATTCAGTCGATATAGGCCCTGTATGTAGATTCATCTTTCTGGCCATGTGTCCTGTGGTCCTGCAGGTGGAGTATAGTGAGGAGGAGTGCCAGCTGGTGTTGGAGAGGAACCCTCTGGAGTGGTCCGTAGACGACGTGGTCACCTTCATCACCTCCACTGACTGTGCTGCTCTCGCCAAGATCTTCCAGGAGCAGGTACAAACACACTGTGCACACACTCTAAAATACATGCACACACACACACACACACACACACGTCCCCAAAACAACACACTTTCTTGTTTGATGTACAGATTCTGTCTTCACATTGTCATTAACATCGTCATCCTCTCTCTCACTCTCATGTTCTCTCACTCACTCACTCACTCGCTCTTATCGTATTCTCTCTTTCTCTCTGCAGGACATAGATGGCCAGGCGTTGTTGTTGCTGACCCTGCCCACAGTCCAGGAGTGTATGGAGCTGAAGCTGGGTCCAGCCATCAAGCTGTGTCACCAGATAGAGCGCGTCAAGGTGGCCTTCTATGCCCAGTACGCCAACTGATCCTTGGCGTCTGACCTGGCACCTTTACCCTGTAGGGAACAGACTGTCTGGAGATGCCTCACCCAGTACACCTTCATCTGAGGAAGAGGAGGAGAGATGATTTGGCTTAATGCCAAGTCTGGGATTACCTGGTCTGGAAGGCTTGGAGGAAAGTGGGAAAACTGGTAATGCTGTCGCTTAGGAATTCTGAAATTCTGGACATGGATTACCCGGCCACTTTCCCGTGGATTACTGATGTCACATAGAGAAGGAAGTGACGTCAGAGAAAGCAGAGGAGGAGCTACCCACATACGGAGCTCAGGACATCATCCTCATTTGCGACAGCAGGCAGAGATGGGTTGGAAGGTTCAGATTTCCACAGTACTGTGTGGAAGGATCAGTCAACTGTGGATAGTTGAGTACGGTACATATGAGTAAATCCATATGGAATACAGATCTGTGAAGAAACTGATCGAAATTGAGGATTATGTTCTTGGAACATTTTGAAATTGAGGATTATTTTCTTGGAATATCTTTTTTTTTGTTTTTACATGCTGTTTGAGACTGATGGCCCTGACAGTGTTTAAGTTATGAACAAATGTTATTAAATATTTGTTAAATGTTTTCTCTCTTTGTTATATTTAAGTAAATTAGGTTAATATATTTGATTAACAAAAATTGGTTAGTAACTTACAATAATATATTTGCAATATTTATTGTATTCCTTATTGAATAGGAATAATATATCTTATTTGGTTGTAAGAAAACTATATTCAGAGAGAGAGTTGATAGGCTATTGAAAGTCTTTGGTTTCAAATATGTATTTAAGGATGTTCATGAGTTATTCCAGTCAATATTAATTTAGTCCTGTTATTAAATTATCTGTTTTTTCTTGTGTACATAGGGAAATAGTAGGTCTGCTGCATTTTCTCATTAACAGATTGTAGAAAATCCTGGTAACACTTTAATTGGATAGTCCATCTGTAGATGCGCTACAGACTATCTACAGACTATCAGTAACATTTTAACTAACTATCTACTAGCCCTAACTCTAACCTAAACCTTATCCTAACCCTTATTCTAAACCGTACCCTAACCCTAACCTTAGCAAGCAGTTGCTTATCAACAGATAGTCTGTTGCTTAGAAATAGATAGTTTGTTGATAGTATCTACAGTGTGACCAAAGTCCTGAATTAGCTAAACCCTCTTTTTGTTTTGGACTTTTCACTTTAATAAGTTGTTTTAACAATGTAAAATATTTGGTATCCATCTATGCAAAATGCGGTGCAGATATTTTTGATAAGTGTTGATAAGAAAATAAATTTCTACTGATTTTGTAGTGATGCTTTGTTTTCTAGTTTTTATATAGATTAAGAATTCATCAAGGTGTTGTTTTTTTTACCATGCATAAACTCGCTGGAGGGTAGGCCTGAATGAAGTACATAGGTAGTAATAACCATTTCATTACTGATTGGATTTCATTGTGATTCTTCATACAGGCAGTGACTAGTAGCCTATTGTATTTCCAAGACTGTAGCATGTTCTTAATGTAATATACATTTAATTTAATACAGACAGTACATATTGAGATGAGGGTATTTCACAGCAGTAAGATGAGTCGTGATTCACCAATTTTCTGTTACTGCACAGTTGAATTAATTCAATAGCACATACACACACCAACTCTGACACTTTCGATTGAGCCAGTCTGAAAAGCAGTTGAATCAACCGCTACCTCAAATGGTTGCCTGGCAACACAATTTCTAACGTCTGTTTTGCATGATTTTCCCTTTTCCCAGCTATATCTGGAAACAACCGGGATACATTTTGATTGCAGAGTAGTAAACAACCGTTTAACTGGTTTAAATAAAAAAAGCGGCATTTTATTATCTCATGTACAAGTGGCAATTTCAGACATTATCTTCTGAAGTCAGTCGATGATTTTAATGCATTCAAACAGTGAATGTGATAGTAACTCTTTTGATAACACAATAGCTCAATATTGAAAGTAAGAGCTGGCAACTACAGACAACGACAATGTTTTGTCAAATCTTCAAAATGGCTTCGATCCTTGCCATGTCTTCTATTTCCTTAGTTCATTTTTGGCAAGTGTTGAGAGGCCTGTCAGTTAAGATGGAGGGTTGTGATTGGATATGGTCCCAGGTAAGTGGCTCATGGGAAGACCTCCTTATCTCCATTCATATAGAGCAGCAGTAGTGTGTGTCAGGACTCAACTGTGATAGACTGTACAGGCCTGGGAAACAGAGAGCACTGAGGGGAAGAAGAGTGTGAAATTGTGAGTGGTTAACCACCTCTCTGTGCTCTCACACAACAGCACTCCCATTGCAGCAGGCCTATATCTGGGTCACGACAGCACTGCTCTGGTCGTTCAGTAAGAAAGATAAAGAAAGAGGGAGTGAGGGACAACAATCAAATGAGAATTATTAGGCTATACCGTTTTCAGTAAATGTATGTTGGTTAATATACACACTCACTCACACACACTACATTGACAGTCCCGCACAAAACCCACACACATTCCCATATACTACATACGCCCACACACACATGCAGGCTGACACAACACAAACACACATACATACACATTACGCACACACACACTTTTACACTCATCACATGCTGCTGCTACTCTGTTCTTTATTTTACTCTTATTATTATCTATCCTGTTGCCTAGTCACTTTACCCTGCCTTCATGTACATACACTATATATATACATGTATGTGTGTAAAATATATACAGTGGGGAGAACAAGTATTTGATACACTGCCGATTTTGCAGGTTTTCCGACTTACAAAGCATGTAGAGGTCTGTAATTTTTATCATAGGTACACTTCAACTGTGAGAGACGGAATCTAAAACAAAAATCCAGAAAATCACATTGTATGATTTTTAAGTAATTAATTTGCATTTTATTGCATGACATAAGTATTTGATACATCAGAAAAGCAGAACTTAATATTTGGTACAGAAACCTTTGTTTGCAATTACAGAGATCATACGTTTCCTGTAGGTCTTGACCAGGTTTGCACACACTGCAGCAGGGATTTTGGCCCACTCCTCCATACAGACCTTCTCCAGATCCTTCAGGTTTCGGGGTTGTCGTTGGGCAATATGGACTTTCAGCTCCCTCCAAAGATTTTCTATTGGGTTCAGGTCTGGGAACCTCCAGGACCTTGAGATGATTCTTACGGAACCACTCCTTAGTTGCCCTGGCTGTGTGTTTCGGGTCGTTGTCATGCTGGAAGACCCAGCCACGACCCATCTTCAATGCTCTTACTGAGGGAAGGAGGTTGTTGGCCAAGATCTCGCGATACATGGCCCCATCCATCCTCCCCTCAATACGGTGCAGTCGTCCTGTCCCCTTTGCAGAAAAGCATCCCCAAAGAATGATGTTTCCACCTCCATGCTTCACTGTTGGGATGGTGTTCTTGGGGATGTACTCATCCTTCTTCTTCCTCCAAACACGGCGAGTGGAGTTTAGACCAAAAAGCTCTATTTTTGTCTCATCAGACCACATGACCTTCTCCCATTCTTCCTCTGGATCATCCAGATGGTCATTGGCAAACTTCAGACGGGCCTGGACATGCGCTGGCTTAAGCAGGGGGACATTGCGTGCGCTGCAGGATTTTAATCCATGACGGCGTAGTGTGTTACTAATGGTTTTCTTTGAGACTGTGGTCCCAGCTCTCTTCAGGTCATTGACCAGGTCCTGCCGTGTAGTTCTGGGCTGATCCCTCACCTTCCTCATGATCATTGATGCCCCACGAGGTGAGATCTTGCATGGAGCCCCAAACCGAGGATGATTGACCGTCATCTTGAACTTCTTCCATTTTCTAATAATTGCGCCAACAGTTGTTGCCTTCTCACCAAGCTGCTTGCCTATTGTCCTGTAGCCCATCCCAGCCTTGTGCAGGTCTACAATTTTATCCCTGATGTCCTTACACAGCTCTCTGGTCTTGGCCATTGTGGAGAGGTTGGAGTCTGTTTGATTGAGTGTGTGGACAGGTGTCTTTTATACAGGTAACGAGTTCAAACAGGTGCAGTTAATACAGGTAATGAGTGGAGAACAGGAGGGCTTCTTAAAGAAAAACTAACAGGTCTGTGAGAGACGGAATTCTTACTGGTTGGTAGGTGATCAAATACTTATGTCATGCAATAAAATGCAAATGAATTACTTAAAAATCATACAATATGATTTTCTGGATTTTTGTTTTAGATTCCGTCTCTCACAGTTGAAGTGTACCTATGATAAAAATTACAGACCTCTACATTTTTTTGTCCATTAAAATAACATCAAATTGGTCTGAAATACAGTGTAGACATTGTTAATGTTGTAAATGGCTATTGTAGCTGGAAACGGCTGATTTCTAATGGAATATCTACATAGACGTACAGAGGCCCATTATCAGCAACCATCAGTCCTGTGTTCCAATGGCATGTTGTGTTTGCTAATCCAAGTTTATCATTTTAAAGGGCTAATTGATCATTAGAAAACCCTTTTGCAATTATGTTAGCACAGCTGAAAACTGTTGTGCTTATTTAAAGAAGCAATAAAACTGACCTTCTTGAGACTAGTTGAGTATCTGGAGCATCAGCAATTGTGGGTTCGATTACAGGATCAAAATGGCCAGAAACAAAGAAAAAGTCCAGTGTCTTTTTATTGGCCAGTCTGAGATATAGCTTTTTCTTTGCAACTCTGCCTAGAAGGTCAGCATCCCGCAGTCGCCTCTTCATTGTTGACGTTGAGACTGGTGTTTTGCGGGTACTATTTAATGAAGCTGCCAGTTGAGGACCTGTGAGGCGCCTGTTCCTCAAACTAGACACTCTAATGTATTTGTCCTCTTGCTCAGTTGTGCACCAGGTCCTCCCACTCCTCTTTCTATTCTGGTTAGAGCCAGTTTGCGCTGTTCTGTGAAGGGAGTAGTACACAGCGTTGTACAAGATCTTTAGTTTCTTGGCAATTTCTCGCATGGAATAGCCTTCATTTTTCAGAACAAGAATAGACTGACGAGTTTCAGAACATTTATTTATATTTTTTGGGGGGGGTAGATCAGCTTTAATATTGCAGATAGATTGTAATTTCCATCAATGTAATTGTCTGCATCACTTCCAATCCCCATATGTTTTTCTTCTCTCGCAAATATATATATATATGTGTATGTATATATATATATATATATATATATATATATATATATATATATATATATATATATATATATATATATATATATATATATATACATACATACATACATACATACATACATATCCTTTTTTAAAATATATTTCCCTTTATTACTTTCCAACCCCACCACCCCTTCCATAAAACTAGTGAACAACAATGCTTAGGCCTCTACTTCCAGCTTATACATACTATATACATTTTCCAGACCTAGTCAATTTTACAATAATTCTATTTTGTTTGTTTTTACTCCTGAACTTCCTCTACCCTCAAACTCTCCAATCATTTTCATGATGTCCATCCGGTTTGCTTCTATATGCCATATCTTTCTAACTGTGCTCTTTCACAAAAGCTCGCAACCTATACACTGTATTTCTGATTAATTTGATGTTATTTTAATGGACAAAAAAATTGCTTTTCTTTCGAAAACAAGGACATTTCTAAGTGACCCCAAACTTTGAACGGTAGTGTATATATATATTTATGTGTGTGTGTGTGTGTGTGTATATATATATATATATATGTGTGTGGACACTCCTTCAAATTAGTGCATTCGGCTATTTCAGCCTCACCCGTTGCTGACAGGTGTATAAAATCGAGCACACTGTCATGCAATCTCCATAAACAAACAATGGCAGTGGAATGGACCGTATTGAAGAGCTCAGTGACTTTCAACGTGGCACATCATAGAATGCCACCTTTCCAACAAGTCAGTTCGTCAAATTTCTGCCCTGCTAGAGATACCCCGGTCAACTGTAAGTGCTGTTATTGTGAAGTGGAAACGTCTAGGAGCAACAATGGCTCAGCCGTGAAGTGGTAGGCCACACAAGCTCACAGAACGGGACCTCCGAGTGCTGAAGCGCGTAGTGCGTAAAAATCGTCTGTCCTCGGTCCTCACTACCGAGTTCCAAACTTCCTCTGGAAGCAATGTCATCACAAGAACTGTTCGTCGGGAGCTTCATGAAATGGGTTTCCATGGCTGAGCAGCCAAGCACAATGCCAAGCGTCGGCTGGAGTTGTGTAAAGCTTGCTGCCATTGGACTCTGGAGCAGTGGAAACAAGTTCTCTGGAGTGATGAATCACGCTTCACCATCTGGCAGTCCGACGGACGAATCTGGGTTTGGCGGATGCCAGGAGAACGCTACCTTCCCGAATGCATAGTGCCAACTGTAAAGTTTGGTGGAGGAGGAATAATGGTCTGGGGCTGTTTTTCATGGTTAGGGCTAGGTCCCTTAGTTCCAGTGAAGGGAATTCTTAACGATACAGCATACAATGCCATTCTAGACGATTTTGTCCTTCCAAATTTGTGGCAAGAGTTTGGGGAAGGCCCTTTCCTGTTTCAGCATGACAATGCCCCCGTGCACAAAGCGAGGTCCATACAGAAATGGTTTGTCGAGATCGGTGTGGAAGAACTTGACTGGCCTGCACAGAGCCCTGACATCAACCCCATCGAACACCTTTGGGATGAATTAGAACGCTGACTGCGAGCCAGGCCTAATCGCCCAACATCAGTTCCCGACCTCATTAATGATCTTGTGGCTGAATGGAAGCAAGTCCCCGCAGCAATGTTCCAATGTCTAGTGGAAAGCCTTCCCAGAAGAATGGAGGCTGTTATAGCAGCAAAGGGGGGACCAACTCCATATTAATGACCACGATTTTGGAATGAGATGTTCGACAAGCGGGTGTCCACATACTTCTGGTCATGTAGTGTATCTACCTCAAATACCTCATACCTCTGCACATTGATCTGGTACTCTCTATATATAGCTCCATTCTCATGTATTTTATTTTATTCCTCTTGTGTTACTATTTTATTTTTATTTTTAAACTCTGCATTGTTGGGAAGGGCTCGTAAGCAAGCATTTCACAGTAAAGTCTACACGTGTTGTATTCGGAGCATATGACGAATACAATTTGATTTGTTTTAATTTAATAAACTGATGTATTTAGTAAAGTACACACTCTCAATGAAGGAGCTGAAGTAAAGGACATTTCCAAAGGGAATAGACTTTGTACATTACAGTAGTTGATCAAAAACGGCATCATTCAAATGAACCTTGTCTTACATTAATTGTCTGTCAATAAGCCATTTGATAAACAAGTAGTTCAAGCAGACAGATATGAAGTGGCGCTGTGGGTGCATCATTCAGAAATGATTCACTATTGATTAAGGTTTAGCTGTGTGGAACGACTGTGTATCTATAACATCACACCTCTGTGTAACCAGCCAAACAATTTCCTCTCTATTCTTCATTATTCATAAGTCATCTGTACTGCCCCTGGGACCAAATCACCATCTGCTCCTCAGCCATTTCCATATGCCTTTACAAAGTGAAGGATGCATCTGAAATGGCAAAAACAGACAGAGAAAAAGAGAGAGACGGAGAGATACAATATGAATATTTTTCCCTCTCTCAAAGATAATGAATTCACTGATGTTATCATTGGGGGAATGGATGAAATGATAAAAATTGAAATAAATTGCTCCTTTGAAAAATAATTAGCAGTGAAGCACAACAGGAGTGTGTTAGAGGGGGAGGGAGGTGTGTGTGTGTGTGTGTGTGTGTTGGGAGGGGTAGTTTAGTGAAGGTGAAATAGAGAAAAAAGGCATCAGTTGGATTTGAATTTCTCTGCTTGTCGTTAGGCTTTCATACCAAATACAGTTTCCATTAAATGCATTAAAATGGTAGCAAATTATTTAAAAACATTCACATCAGAATTCTCAAATGATATACATTGTCTACATGTACTGGTTATTCAAGATTTTGTATCCAATCATGCGGTTGGTAAGCCTTTGATTTCCTTGATCATTTATTAATGCATTCCTGACTGCCACCCAGCCAAGCAAAGCTAGCAGAGAAAAGAAGAAACGAGTCGTGAGCCTCTTGAGGCAAAAAATACATCACAAATATCTTCCCTCAGCTCTAACAATAAGATTGAATGTGAGTCCGAACCAAATCATAGACAGAGAGAGGTCAAGGAGGCTACAAACTCAATACAGTGGAGTAGGACATGGAGGGGAAACTCTTCATTCAGGGGAAACTCTTCATTCAGGCACAACCAGGCAGAGTAAGCGGATCTTATATCTGCACAACTTATAGGACAGCTACACTACCGTTCAAAATTTGGGGTCACTTAGAAATGTCCTTGTTTTTGAAAGAAAAGCAATTTTTTTGTCCATTAAAATAACATCAAATTGATCAGAAATACAGTGTAGACATTGTTAATGTTGTAAATGGCTATTGTAGCTGGAAACGGCTGATCTTTAATGGAATATCTACATAGGCGTACAGAGGCCCATTATCACCAACCATCTCATTTCTCAGAACAAGAATAGACTGACGAGTTTCAGAAGAAAGTTTGTTTCTGGCCATTTTGATCCTGTAATCGAACCCACAATTGCTGATGCTCCAGATACTCAACTAGTCTCAAGAAGGCCATTTTTATTGCTTTAATCAGCACAACAGTTTTCAGCTGTGCTAACATAATTGCTAAAGGGTTTTCTAATGATCAATTAGCCTTTTAAAATGATAAACTTGGTTTAGCAAACACAACGTGCCATTGGAACACAGGACTGATGGTTGCTGATAATGGGCCTCTGTACGCCTATCTTTTATTCCATTAAAGATCAGCCGTTTCCAGCTACATTTACATTTACATTTTAGTCATTTAGCAGACGCTCTTATCCAGAGCGACTTACAGGAGCAATTAGGGTTAAGTGCCTTGCTCAAGGGCACATTATCGTCATTTAGCAGACGCTCTTAGCCAGAGCGGCTCACAAATTGGTGCGTTCACCCTATAGCCAGTGGGATAACCACTTTAACCACTTTAGCTACAATAGCCATTTACAACATTAACAATGTCTACAATGTATTTCAGATCAATTTGATGTTATTTTAATGGACAAACAAATAGCTTTTCTTTCAAAAACAAGGACATTTCTAAGTGACCCCAAACTTTTGAATGGTAGTATATGTAGAGCTACAAGTAATGAACACAATGAAACTACAGCTCCACTAGGTTAACTTAAACTATTGGGGACTCTCTTTAACCACCTGTCACAGAGATCCAATGCAAGACTATGGGTGCCTCCGAAATGGCACCCTATTCCCTACATAGTGCACTACTTTTTACCAGAGCCATTTGGGTAGTGCATTATAAAGTAGTGAAGTAGTGAACTATATAGGTAATAGGATGCCATTTCAGACCTATGAGAGGGATTTATTTCCTGTTGTTCTGATACAGGGATGTTATTTTGTGGTCTGTTAAAACCTCCCTAAGGGGACTATCTGTCAGTAGACATAATGTGAGATGGGGGGTTCTGTTGAAGGTTTATGTCAATCTCTCTAAGGTCATAGTGAACACTAAAGCTTCACGCTGCGTCAGTGAAATTCAAACCCTACAAGACTGAGAGCTGACAGGACATTACAGAGCGTCTACTCTTCATTTCTCCTCTCTTCCTCTCCTCTATCTCATCCCCCTCTCCCATGCTCCATTTTAAACCTATTTCCCTCTCATAATGCTCAGTAGCGTATCCTATTGGAGTAATCAGCCCAGATGTTTAACGCAAGACATATTCCAATTATCATGCTCCATTTATGTGTGTGTCGGTGCGTACGTACATGCGTGCGTGTGTAACTTTTCATTCCATGTGGAAAATGACAGTAATAAAAGTATTACATTGGTCTGTCTTTGCTCATAGGCAACATGGTTAAATGGTAGTGGTTTCCCTGAAATCAAAGGTTGCGGTTTGTTTTCTCTGCTGAATCATTTCCTTGCTTGTCTATCTCTCTCTGTTCTCGCTGTGCATCTCTTTGTAGGTCTGTTTGTCGCAGCTTTCAGTTTTATTTTTTTTATTTTTTTTGGGGAACTCAGTCGGGTCTCATCTTACTGTTGAGAGTTAGAATAGTAGAATACACAAGGTGCCATTTTGAAATTTGGTTGTGCATCAGCAGTTTTCCTCTTGTTGTATGCCACTCACTGACAGTCACTCAATTATCCCATGTCAGTTAAAACTGTTTAGATTGGTAAATTAGTGTAATTAGTCTAGCCAGCTAACTAAACTTGTAGTAATCATGGCCGAATTACTGAGCACGCAGCGCATGTGCCCAGGGGCCCTGACCTCCAAGGGCCCCCATTGATTTTGTTAGTCATTCTCACTAAATGTGTAGAATTGCAGGAAATTAGCTTATACATGTAAAACAATCAAATGTCTTCCCACCGCATGGCAAAATGGGTAAAATTGCAGGAAATTTGCTGTAAAACTGCACACAAAAAAAAGTTTTGTAAAGAAAAATAGATTTATTTACCCTTTGTTAATAAAATATATATTTTTGCTAACAGATCCCTCTGTACATATTGAATTGTAGATTAAATGAGTAAATGTGTAGTGGCTAAAAGGCTATAGGCTATGGGTTTGTTGATGGACTGAGGTGAATGAAGCTACAGCAGCCAAGGTGATAATAGCTGGGATCATTTTTGCTGTTCTCCAACTAGCTTTATAGTGTTTTTAAATTGTATGTGTGTGTGTGTGTGTGTGTGTCGGTGTGTGTCGGTGTGTGTCGGTGCGTGTGTGCGTGCCTGCCAGTGTGGGTGTGTGAGCACAGCAGGCAGCAGCAGCAGGTCAATCACATCCCCTTGAACTACAAACTCAGATAGAGGTGTGGCAGAGTGTCCCTGGTTACTAGAGGAGTGCCCCTGGTTACAGAGGAGTGCCCCTGGTTACAGAGGAGTGCCCCTGGTTACTAGAGGAGTGCCCCTGGTTACTAGAGGAGTGCCCCTGGTTACTAGAGGAGTGCCCCTGGTTACTAGAGGAGTACCCCTGGTTACTAGAGGAGTGCCCCTGGTTACTAGAGGAGTGCCCCTGGTTACTAGAGGAGTACCCCTGGTTACTAGAGGAGTGCCCCTGGTTACTAGAGGAGTGCCCCTGGTTACTAGAGGAGTGCCCCTGGTTACTACAGGCGTTACAGGGGTTCTGCTATAGAGGGCTTACTATTAAACCAGGTCATTTCATGCATGTGTTGTGGAAAGGGTTACAAAAATCTGTTAAGTTTCCCAAAATTCCCAGGTTTTCCAGAATCCTTTTCTCCAGATTGCGGAATTTTCCAACCAGGTTTTCTGGAAAACCAGGGAATTTTGGGATAGTTACCGGATTTGTGAAACCCTAGTTGTGGATGGGGGGATATGTTTATGTGTGTACTATATATGTGTATGTGGTGGTATGTGTGTGTGTGTGTGTGCATGCGTGCGTGGGCGTGTGTGTGTAGCATGTGTGCATGGGGGTGGGGTAGTAGGGAGGAGAACGTGTGGAGGAATTTCTAGGGATTCTTACAGCAGCTGGTTGGCTGCTGGGCTGGTTTCCATGGCAACGTGTGTAAAAGAGTACAGGCTGGCTCCCTCAGTACCGTATCTGTGAGCCGTACAAAGGAACAACACTTTGAAATCACACACGTCCCCCTACCTTCTTTCTCTCTCTTTCTCTTTCTCTTTCTCTTTCTCTTTCTCTTTCTCTTTCTCTCTCTCTCTCTCTCTCTCTCTCTCTCTCTCTCTCTCTCTCTCTCTCTCTCTCTCTCTCTCTCTCTCTCTCTCTCTCTCTCTCTCTCTCTCTCTCTCTCTCTCTCTCTCTCTCTTGTTCGCTCTCTCTCTCTCTTGCTCTCTCTCTCTTACGCTCCCCCCCCCTCTCTCTCTCTCTCTCTCTCTCTCTTTCTTGTTCTCTGTCTCTCTCTCTCTTGCTCTCTCTCTCTCTCTTATGCTCTCTCCCCCCCCTCTCTATCTCTCTCTCTCTTTCTCTCTCTCTCTGTCCTCCATCTTCCCATCCTTACTCTCCTCATGTCGATAAATATAGCTCTATCGTACTACTGTGCACTAACTCACACACTAGGTCTTTGCCCATTCACATACACAAAGAGAGATTTGCACAGATGAAAGAGTTGCCCCATTATAGGTTAATGTTACAGTTTTTCTGAATTGCTAAAACACAATTTCTGAAACCGTGCTCCATTTCCTGAAAACATTCAACACAAAACCTCATCTTCAAGCACTATTTACAAAACCTCTGACTCCTCTCACAAAATGAAACATTCGCCTCAAAACAGTTTTACCTGTGTTCAAAATCAAACACTGCTCTCAAATCATAAACAAAGTGATCAAAATGATATACACTCTCAAGCAGTCAGTAAACAATACACCGAAAAATAGAAAACACATTGTTCAAAACATACAGTTCTCAGGGAGAAGTAAATGTTTTATCTCAAAACAAATTTCATATTTTTCCGTCATTGTCTTTTGATGAACGAAAACATGTTCTATCATAGTAGCTCAAAATTGATCAGAAATTACTACTCTGCTTTGCTCTTTACAATTTTGTTTTTTGTTCTTCCTCCTCCTTGTACCCCTATTTTTACAGTACTGTACCCTGCATCTCACAAACTTGTCCTTTGACTCTGTAATACTGTAATTCTTGTTCTTTGTTGATATGAACCTGCAACCAGTCAAAATCTATTGAGCAGTCAGTACTGTTAACAAATGGAAAGCACAATGTTCAGGGCCATACAAGTTGTCCATTGTACAGTATACAGCCTACAATGCACTGTACTACAGTATACAATACTAAAAGGGACAAAAATCAAAGGAGTAAACATGTGATCAATGTGCTTCTTCTTGTCTTTGGGCTGGGTCAGGCCAGAGCACTTCGTCGACATCACAAGCAATATTGTCCCTCATGAGGCAACGGGGGAAGAAGCCTCTTCTGTGCCGTATCCAGCCCTGACATGATTCCTCACCTATATCACCACAGGCTAAATCCATGGCTTGCAGCTGATTTACTCTGGTGTAGGGTTGTCTATCATACACTTTCCATCTCCAAGAGGAGAAAAACTCCTCAATCGGATTCAGGAAAGGCGAGTATGGAGGGAGGTACAAGTTCATAAACTGCCCATTCCCTTACCTGAGCAGCTCGGTGGAAACTGACATTGTCCCACACTATCACATAGGTGGGAATGGGATTCTCATTTAGCTCTTGACCCTGCTGCTCTTGAACCTGCTGCTCAAATAAAATATATCTTAGATTGGCAATAAATCTTAGAAGGTGCTGGGTGTTATATGGCCCGAGTGTAACATGGTGATGTAGAACACCATGGTTGCTGATAGCAGCACAGATTGTGACATTGCCACCTCGTTGACCAGGGACTTCAACAATGGCCCGCTGTCCAATCATGTTTCGGCCTCTCCTTCTCCTCTTTGTTAGATTGAAGCCTGCTTCATCGACAAAGATGAACTCATGGGGTCTGTCCAAGGATTTCAAGTCAAAAATTGTCTGTGTAGAAATACAATATACTGTATGTAGGATTTTGTAAGTCGAACAGAGACAGTGCTATACTGTAGAGTACAATTAGGCCTACTGTATGCACTTCGGATTCACATACATTGTATGTACTGAAGAGTAATGTCATTCACATAGTATGTGTTAGTACTGTAGACAATCTGGATTACAGTAAATGTTTCTGAATGTACACTTACTTGCACATACTGAGCTCGCAGTTCTTTCACCCTTGGTGAGTTGCGCTCAAAAGGTACTCTGTATACTTGTTTCATTCACATCCTGTTACGATGGAGGACACTGTCAATTGTGGAAATGCTCACAATGTCGATTCCCTGGAAGTGTGTGTTGTCTTGTATCACTCGTATTGCATTATCTTGAAGGACCATGCCAACTATAACGGCCTCTTGCTCCCGAGTTAATATAGCTGTCCTTCCACCTGCATGTGGCAGCCTTGCAATTCTACAAAAAGTAGTTGTGCAGTTACAAAACATATTCATGTAGTACAATACATACAGTGATTAACTTTACAAATGTCTATTGAAACAGATGCATATAGTGTAGTACAGTAAATTTGCAATTACAAAAATACAGTAGTATACTGTACCTGTTCTCTTCTCTGAATGCCCTTACTATGGTGGACACAGAAAATCGGCTCAAATTGGGTTGTACTCTAAGTCCTGCTTCCCTCATTGTCAGTCCATGGACAAGAACATGGTCTATGACTGTTGCTCGAATTTCATCAGATATTTCCACTCTTTGTCTTCCTCTTCCTCTTCATCCTCCTCCTCCTCTTCCTCCTCGTCGCCCACCTCGCATACGCACTCGTCCTCGTCCTCTCACATTGTTTCTTCTATCCATTCTCAGACTTTCTCCTTCCCACCTTCAACAACCTGTTTGCTCTCTGAACTGGCTTATATTGGTTGTGTCGCATCATCTGAAACAGGTTAAATCAATTTTGAGTGGTTGTGTTCAATCAATGACATGTGTTCTCTATTTGATTGTTGCCACTTGTGTTTACCAGTATGGATGACATGTGCATTAGAGTGCAGTATGTGTTTTGAGAATGAGAATGTGTTTAGAGCTTTGCTTAAAAGTCTAAGTGAGATCTGCAAATTGTGTTTTACCATGTGAAATGGTTGAAGGTATTGACAACAGACTGCACAATTAGCTAAATGAGTCCAGGCAACTGAGAACTTTGTTCAGCCAATGGGTTTTAGTGTTTTAGCAATTGAGAAAAACTGTAATAAGTGCAGTTTGGTGTGAGGCTTTAGCTGGGAGATTATGAAGATACCATTTCTTAATACATGGAAATTCAATGGCTCATTAAACAGGAAAAGGATTGAGGAGTTTTATGCAGATCTTGTCAGCTAAAAGACTCCATCAAAATCCAAGTGTAATGTAGCTCTGGCTGATCAATTTAGCTGGAAACTAAGACTTAGATGGTGTAGGGAGTCCTAGTGGTTTAACACACCTGGGTCACAATCAAACAGGATTTTTGGCAATGCAAAATAAATTCCCCCAGCTATAGGCTACTTCAGAAAAGCAGAGGAAGACAGAGAGAGAGGGGGGAGAGAGAAAGACAGAGAGAGAGGGGGGAGAGAGAAAGACAGAGATAACAAATGTAAACAATAATGTGCTTTCCTCTTTCAGTGGAACAAAATCTACTGAATTGCTGAATCTCTTGGATTTTATTGGATGGATTTAATAATGAATATATGTTTTTTCCAAGAGGTTACATCATAGTAAAGAAAAAAGAAAAGAGAAATTAAAAAGAAATGATGACGTTGTAAAATGGCATTGGGCTACACTCTTAGAAAAAGGGGTTCCAAAAGGGTTATTCGGCAGTCCCCATAGGAGAACCCTTTTTGGCTCCAGGTAGAACCCTTTTTGGTTCTCGGTATAACCATTTTGCGTTCAATGTAGAACTATCTATAGAAAGGGTTGTCCAAGAAACCCAAAAGGCTTACACCTGGAACCAAAAATAGTTCTTCAAAGGGTTATCCTATGGGGACAGCTGATAAACCCTTTTAGGTTATAGATAGCACCTTTTTTCTAAGAGTGTACTGTTAATATCATGTCTAACAGTAAGGGGCATTGACTACCAGTGTAGAGCAGAATTAATCAAAAATCCTTCTCTTTTATTTTTCCAAAGAATCTATCTCTTATTATATCACAGAGAGAGAGAGAGAGAGAGAGAGAGAAATATACATTTCCCATATACTACACCATAAGAGTACGTCATAGGATTTTTTAAAAGGGAAATTACATTGTGAAGGGTTTTCAATGCAATAGCATGACTAACTAATAGCAGAAGAAATGGATATGAAACTGCCAGTACAGTACTGTGTTTACGCATGGCATTGGCTGCCTAGCTGTCTCTCCTATCTCCTGACTCAGAGACTGACTGGGCTGAGGCTGCAGCCTTGGTTTGCATGACCAGCATAGCATTAGATGCACATTGCACAAGCGCTGGGATTCCAGACTAACAGGCACCTACTGGGTGGAAGACAACAAACATTCATTTTTATCAGTGGTAGAATAGCCTACTTTCAAGTGTTTTTGTAAAGAAAAAGACCCCATTGAAATATATCTAAAACCGCGTATTTACACCCCCACATAACTCCCACTCCACACCCACATGGTTTAAGTATCTGCGTCCAGATATTAGGCATTGTGGATTATGTACTGTGCATTCACCAGAGACACCATTTACTCCATAGTCAAGTATCGCCATCTAATGGATGCAGCTGACTTGCACGATATGAGTTGAATTAATAGAATTGCAACTGGAATGGGAATTGAGCAGCTCAACAGCCGCTGGATTATCGTCAATCTTCCAATGACCCTATACTGCTGACCCTTTCCTGGCGTGATAGCCTACCCCTGGTTTCGGCCAATTTTCCTATCCAATTATAAACTGATCGACGTGGTATAGTTTCTACAAGTACTGGTAGTAAATAGGACAAGCCAGAGTGGGGAGCGTTCAGAATCTGAAAAGACTCGGTCCATTTGCGATATTCAACCACAGACGCATTGCGGAAATCCATTCCAGCCTACCTGTGCTTTGCACACCTATAATACCCCTTTACTCCACAGGAGGGCAGCATTGAATCCTTCATGAATTTATCCCATTTATAGTAAAGGGGCGTTAGCTTGATGTCTGCGGTGGCGCTGCTGGTGGGAAAATAGAGGTGCACTTATTCTGAAAGGCTATCATTGGTGCCTCCACAAGGCTAGTTACACACCGTTATTACAAAACTCTGAAGCAGCAACATGGACATTAGCCTTAAATGAAGGAAGTTGTGTTTTGGAGTTTGGAGTTTGACTTTTAAAGGTAGGCATGCATTTATTCTATTATACCTTTTCATATTTTGCATATAGACAAATTTCCAGTCTGTAATAGAAGAAAATAGTATATTACTAGCTATGCCTATTTCTTTTGATTTCTTTTGATATTTTGATCATTCCATTAGTCTGAAATATAGGCTACTGCAAATTAAAAGACACTTTCAAATTTTATTCCTGATTGGTATGCACTTATAACCTTCCCACCCATGCACCAACTTGTCAAAGATACAATCTTCTCTTTTGAAAAGACACCAGAGACTTCAAGAAGATGTAGGCCTATAGTCAATGGTAGAGAAAGATGAATGAAATATGAATGATATGCTGCAATGTAGCCTAATATGCATATTCGTGGAGTAGAATGGCGTAATAGGATTCGTAGCCTACCATGGACACTTATTTGCTGACATAATTTTTGCATTTCATGTATTCAGTTCTGTAAGACTTACTATGTTTCGAAATGTAAGCCAGGAATTAGTTAAGTAGTGGTACTTATGGACAAAGCTCTCGCTGTTTTTACTTGTACTCCATTGATGTGATCAGTCAATGTAATTATGATGCACACCTCATGGGTTGAGGCTATACTCTTAGAAAAAGGGGTTCCAAAAGGGTTCTTTGGCTGTCCCCATTGCATAACCTTTTTTGGTTCCAGGTAGAACTCTTTTGGGTTCCATGTAGAAGCCTCTGTGTAAAGGGTTCAACATGGAACTCAAACGGGATCTACCTAGAACCAAAAAGGGTTCTTCAAATGGTTTTCCTATGGGGACAGCCGCAGAACCCTTTTAGGTTCTAGATAACACCTTGTTGTAATTCCTTTCAAAGGGATTTTGTGGAAACAGAGGTCAACCACTTTGCTCTTATTTCCCCTTTGGTCTCATAACACTCTAACCGTCACATGTTTGAGGACCTCTACAGATGTCAGACACATGTGTCCATGT
>NC_139992.1:40708035-40753035 GCF_964263955.1 Coregonus lavaretus | reverse complement strand
CACCTGGATTCACCTGGTCAGTCTATACACTACATTACCAAAAGTATGTGGCCACCTGCTCGTCGAACATTTCATTCCAAAACCATGGGCATTAAAATGGAGTTGGTCCCCCCTTTGCTGCTATAACAGCCTGCACTCTTCTGGGAAGGCATTCCACTGCTTCCATTCAGCCACAAGACCATTATTGAGGTCGGGCACTGATGTTGGGCGATTAGGCCTGGCTCGCAGTCGGCGTTCGAATTCATTCCAAAGGTGTTTGATGGGGTTGAGGTCAGGGCTCTGTGCAGGCCAGTCAAGTTCTTCCACACTGATCTCGACAAACCATTTCTGTATGGACCTCGCTTTGTGCACGGGGGCATTGTCATGCTGAAACAGGAAAGGGCCTTCCCCAAACTGTTGCCACAAAGTTGGAAGCACATAATCATCTAGAATATCATTGTATGCTGTAGCGTTAAGATTTCCCTTCACTGGAATTAAGGGACCTAGCCCTAACCATGAAAAACAGCCCCAGACCACTATTCCTCCTCCACCAAACTTTACAGTTGGCACTATGCATTGGAGCAGGTAGCGTTCTCCTGGCATCCGCCAAACCCAGATTTGTCCATCGGACTGCCAGGTGGTGAAGCGTGATTCATCTTTCCAGATACTGCTTTTCCACTGCTCCAGAGTTCAATGGCGGTGAGCTTTACACATTTTTACATTTTAGTCATTTAGCAGATGCTCTTATCCAGAGCAACTTACAGTTAGTGAGTGCATACATTTATTTTTTCTTCATACTGGCCCCCCGTGGGAAACGAACCCACAACCCTGGCGTTGCAAGCGCCATGCTCTAACAACTGAGCTACACGGGGCCCATTACACCACTCCAGCCGACGTTTGGCATTGCGCGTGGTGATCTTAGGCTTGTGTTCGGCTGCTCAGCCATGGAAACCCATTTCATGAAGCTCCCGACGAACAGTTCTTGTGCTGACATTGCTTCCAGAGGCAGTTTGGAACTCAGTAGTGAGTTTTGCAACCGAGGACAGACAATTTTTACGCACTACGCGCTTCAGCACTCGGAGGTCCCGTTCTGTGAGCTTGTGTGGCCTACCACTTCACGGCTGAGCCGTTGTTGCTTAAATTTGAAGAACTGACTTGTTGGAAAGGTGGCATCCTATGACAGTGCCACGTTAAAAGTCACTGGCCTCTTCAGTAAGGCCATTCTACTGCCAATGTTTGTCTATGGAGATTGCATGGCTGTGTGCTCGATTTTATACACCTGTCAGCAACGGGTGTGGCTGAAATAGCCAAATCCACTAATTTGAAGGGGTGTCCACATACTTTTGTATACATAGTGTATCATGGAAAGAGCAGGTGTTCTTAATGTTTTGTATACTCAGTGTACATGCTCTATAAGTAACCCTTATGTCTTTACAGTATGTATATCATATCCTAACTTTATTTAAAACCTAGTCAATTGGAGTGCAAATACTGTATCCTAATGACATCATTCACATAGACCCTCTCTATTTTTGTTATTGTCCCTCTGAAACAAACACTACAGTATTTCTGTTTGTACATCATCCATATTATCCAGTGTTTGTTTCCTGCTTCCTGTTCCTGTTCATGTTGTGTTTCTTTTCCCCACAGGGGTCTGAATAAGCAGGGTTACCAGTGTCGACGTGAGTATCACTGCTCTCTCTTCTCTCTGCTGTCTCTCTCTCCTCATCTTCTACCTACTCCATATTCTATCCCTACTCTCCTCCGTCCTCTCTCCTGTCTACACTCTCATCCCCCATCCTTGGTCTTTCAGAGTGCAACGCAGCCATCCACAAGAAATGCATTGACAAAATTATCGCCAAGTGCACTGGGTCGGCCATCAACAGCAAAGAGACCATGGTAGGCCTGTACATTGTAGTCCATTTCTATACAACAATGACAATAAGTGATCTTGAGCATTTTAGAGCATCTTGGATTTGTCATTATATTTAGTTGCTAGGGTTCCAATAATAGTGGCAGTAAACTGTGATGTGTTCACTTTGTCTTGGTGTTTGTGACATGAGGAACCTCAATTAAAACAACTGGAGGTCCCCTTAGATTGCATGCAGACAGTCTGACATACAGTATGTCTGGGCTTCTGGTGATTGTGGTTTAGGTCAGAGGTAACACGCTAGTTTATTGTTGGTTAAAGTTAACCGCATACACACTGACTCTCACTATCTCTCTCTCACAGCACACACTGAGACAATAGGTTGGTTCTTCGAATCAGACAGCTCTGTGGCTACTGTACTCACTGTCTACCAGTACTCATCGATCCTAGACAGAGAAAAAATAGCATTTTTATCCCAGAGACTTTACTTCCCTAAAAGTTGTTGCCTACTTCCTGTGTCATATTTCCATGACAACAAAGGGTTGTAGTATGGTGTGTTCAGGTGACAGAGTGTGTTTGCTGTGTGTTGCAGATCCACAAGGAGCGCTTTAAGATCGACATGCCCCACAGGTTTAAGGTGTACAACTACAAGAGCCCCACGTTCTGTGAACACTGTGGCACACTGCTGTGGGGGCTGGC
The DNA here is from genome assembly GCF_964263955.1 of Coregonus lavaretus. NCBI lineage: Eukaryota > Metazoa > Chordata > Actinopteri > Salmoniformes > Salmonidae > Coregonus > Coregonus lavaretus. Next base: position 40,750,487 of record NC_139992.1, on the reverse strand, counting down.
CAAGCAGGGACTCAAGTGTGAGGGTGAGAGGAGAGTCCACAGGAGGCTGCTGAGGGGAGGACGGCTCATAATAATGGCTGGAACGGAGCAAATGGAATGGCATCAAACACATTGAAACCATGTGTTTGATGTATTTGATACCGTACCACTTATTCCACTCCATCCATTACCACAAGCCCATCCTCCCCAATTAAAATGCCACGAACCTCCTGTGGAAGAGACCCTGATCACATCATAACATCACATCACTATCATTACACAATCACGTCATACCATTACCAACTCAAATCATAACAGTACCATATCAAATCATTATATTGCACCATTATTGCAGTGTCACCGTTTCACATAATTCCCTATTTCACCATTACAGGAGCCCAAATATCCAAATATATTGATTTCATCACCCCATTACATCTGTGTCTGTATACTGTATAACCATGTGTGTTGTCCATTCAGAGTGTGGTATGAACATCCATCACAAGTGCCAGAAAAAGGTGGCCAACCTGTGTGGAGTCAACCAGAAACTTATGGCTGAAGCCCTGGCCATGATCGAGACTAAACAGCAGGTCAGAGTTCAGGGGTTGAGGGGTTAGGAAGTCTGTGCTGTCCGACAGATCCACAATAGCTCCAAAATGCTTTTCATTAAATAAAAAATAAAGTTATGTTGATTGTTAGTAAGGAATCTATCCCTGCCCGTTATACAGATAGGATTGAGTCATGTTATTAATTGTTATATGTGTCTATGCATTTTCCTATAGGCCAGGGGCTCCAGAGAGAGTGAGATCCGTAGTCGAGGCGGGCCAGTGGGTGTGGGCCAGGCAGGGGTGGTGCGGGAACCTTCAGGTTTAGTGGCAGGTCTCCCCCCGACCGCAGCCACCGCTGGGCGAAAAGGTAAGGAGACCACACATGGTCAACCTGGTCAATCATGCAACTGTGAGGACTTTGTAGTCAACGTGAGACTTAATAGGACTAAATAACCATTTCCCCTTCTCTTCCTCCTCTCCCACTCTCTCTTCCCTTCTCTGCCCCTTCTCCACCTCTTCCTTCCCTCTCCAGAGCAGCAGGGTATATCGTGGGACACCCCAGCGGAGGGGGACGTGCCTGCCCCTGTGAAGGAGGAGCTGTACGCCGTCCCCAGAAAAGAACACCATCACAAGTTCACCCTCGACAACTTCATCCTTCACAAGATGCTGGGCAAAGGCAGTTTCGGCAAGGTACCAGAGAGAGTGCAATGCCTGGTCAGCGAGAGATAAATCACTGCATCTAGTGAGCATCTAGATTCACTGGGGATGTATGTTTTCTATCTGGGCTTAAGACATATCACCATAAAGACATGGGTTTCTATAACATTCTAGTCATTTAGCAGACACTTTTATCCAGAGTGACTTACAGTGGCGAGTGCATACATTTTCATATTTTTTTGTTCAGAATGGTCCCCCGTGGGAATTGAACCCACAACCAGTTTCTCAGTCCATTGACAACTAGGACATTTATCAAGCCCAACCTTGTCTTAGTTTATGGTGGTACAGTTGAAGTCGGAAGTTTACATACAACTTAGCCAAATACATTTAAACTCAGTTTTTCACAATTCCTGACATTTAATCCTAGTAAAAATTCCCTGTTTTAGGTCAGTTAGGATCACCACTTTATTTTAAGAATGTGAAATGTCAGAATAATAGTAGAGAGAATAATTTATTTCAGCTTTTATTTATTTCATCACATTCCCAGTGGGTCAGAAGTTTACATACACTCAATTAGTATTTGGTAGCATTGCCTTTAAATTGTTTAACTTGGGTCAAACGTTTTGGGTAGCCTTCCACAGGCTTCCCACAATACATTTTGGCCCATTCCTCCTGACAGAGTTGGTGTAACGGAGTCAGGTTTGTAGGCCTCCTTGCTCACACACGCTTTTTCAGTTCTGCCCACAAATGTTCTATAGGATTGAGGTCAGGGCTTTGTGATGGCCACTCCTATACCTTGACTTTGTTGTCCTTAAGCCATTTTGCCACAACTTTGGAAGTATGCTTGGGGTCATTGTCCATTTGGAAGACCTATTTGCGACCAAGCTTTAACTTCCTGACTGATGTCTTGAGATGTTGCTTCAACATATCCACATAATTTTCCTTCCTCATGATGCCATCTATTTTGTGAAGTGCACCAGTCCCTCCTGCAGCAAAGCACCCCCACAGCATGATGCTGCCACCTCCGTGCTTCACGGTTGGGATGGTGTTCTTAGGCTTGCAAGCACCCCCTTTTTCCTCCAAACATAACAATGATCATTATGGCCAAACAGTTCTATTTTTGTTTCATCAGACCAGAGGACATTTCTCCAAAAAGTAAGATCTTTGTCCCCATGTGCAGTTGCAAACCGTAGTCATTTTTATGGCGGTTTTGGAGCAGTGGCTTCTTCCTTGCTGAGCGGCCTTTCATGTTATGTCGTTATAGGACTCGTTTTACTGTGGATATAGAGACTTTGGTACCTGTTTCCTCCAGCATCTTCACAAGGTATTTTACTGTTGTTCTGGGATTGATTTTCACTTTTTGCACCAAAGTACGTTCATCTCTAGGAGACAGAACGCGTCTCCTTCCTGAGCGGTATGACGGCTGCGTGGTCCCATGGTGTTTATACTTGCGTACTATTGTTTGTACAAGTAAACGTGGTACCTTCAGGCGTTTGGAAATTGCTCCCAAGGATGAACCAGACTTGTGGAGGTCTACACATTTTTTTTCCTGAGGTCTTGGCTGATTTATTTTGATTTTCCCATGATGTCAAGCAAAGAGGCACTGAGTTTGAATGTAGGCCTTGAAATACATCCACAGGTACACCTCCAATTGACTCAAATTATGTCAATTAGCCTATCAGAAGCTTCTAAAACCATGACATCATTTTCTGGAATTTTCCAAGCTGTTTAAAGGCACAGTCAACTTAGTGTATGTAAATGTTTGACCCACTGGAATTGTGATACAGTGAATTATAAGTGAAATAATCTGTCTGTAAACAATTGTTGGAAAAATTACTTGTGTCATGCACAAAGTAGATGTCCTAACCGACTTGCCAAAACGATAGTTTGTTAACAAGAAATGTGTGGAGTGGTTGTAAACTTTCGGCTTCAACTGTATGTCTTACTCTAACTGATGGAAACAGTGCAGATGAAAGTGTACTTTGTTATTTATAGGGATTGCATTGTGAACAAACAAAACATTAGGAATACCTGCTCTTTCCATGACATAGACTGACCAGGTGAAAGCTATTATCCCTTACTGATGTCACCTGTTGAAGGGGAGGAGACTGGTTAAAGAAGGATTTTTAAGCCTTTAAGATTGAAGTGCCTTTGAATGGGGTATGGTAGGCGCACCAGGTTGATTGTGTCAAGAACTGCTATGTAGCTGGGTTTTCACGCTCAACAGTTTCCCATGTGTATCAAGAATGGTCCACCATCCAAAGGACATCCAACCAACTTGACACAACTGTGGGATGCATTAGAGTCAACATGGGCCAGCATTCCAGTGGAACGCTTTTGACACCTTGTAGAGTCCATGTCCTGACAAATTGAGGCTGTTCTGAGGGCAAACATGAGCTCAACTCAATATTAGGAAGGTGCTCTTAATGTTTTGTACACTCAGTGTATATCCTGTTATTATACTCAAGCCTGTGAGCCTGGGTCAGCATGACCTAAGCAGAAGTTTCTGGCAGGGGGAGAGAGCCTGCTTGGCATCTCGACCCTGCTTGTGTGAGTCTATTGTGATATAAGGAAGAGAGCCTACTCATGAGGAGTAAGATAATCTTAATACAAATATAATGTTGGTGTCATGATGATGATTATGTTTGGACTTGTAAACATGTTGGTCAGAATGTTCCAGAACAAGAATGTACTAGAACTTTGCAAGAATGGACGTCAATAGGGGAGTGTATCAGACACTGAGTGTTACCAATAATGTTAGTCATAGTTAGGGTTGCAAAGGTACGGTATATTACCAGTAACTTTCTAAGCTTACCAGGAAACTTCCGGAATTATGGAAACGTTCAGGATTTTATGGAATTTTCATAATGTCAAGGAGATAAAATAATACATTAAGACGATTTGAACAAACATAATAGAATGGCAAAGCTTTAAAACATTATCCTAAATATAACCCATCAACTTAGTATAAAATATAAAAGTGTGACTTGTTGCCTGGTCTTTGAACATGTTCTAGCCATGCTCTGTGTTCCTGGATCCAGTGTACTAAAGAGACTTCTTGATTGTACTTAGAAGTTGCCTGACGGATCCTTCACCTCCATTTGACAAGCCTGAATAGCCGAAGACAGTGATTTCCTACATAACGTATCATCTGTGTGTGTTCCTAGGTGTTTCTGGCCGAGCTGAAGAGCAGTAGAGAGTTCTTTGCGGTGAAGGCTCTGAAGAAGGACGTGGTTCTGATGGATGATGATGTGGAGTGTACCATGGTGGAGAGGAGAGTACTCTCCCTGGCCTGGGAACACCCCTTCCTCACACACCTCCACTGCACCTTCCAGACCACGGTAACACACACACATGAACTCAACACACACACCCACACACCACCACAGGTTTTGTTGATATGACTGTGTTGTGTATTTGACAGGAGAACCTGTTCTTTGTGATGGAGTATCTGAACGGAGGTGACCTCATGTTCCACATCCAGAACTGTCACAAGTTTGACGTTCAGAGATCTACGTAAGTTAACCCGTACACACAATCAGGCTATGTCTACCAGACACACACACACACACACACACACACACACACACACACACACACACACACACACACACACACACACACACTTCCTCCATTCTCTCCACCCATCCCTCTCTCCTCCATCTGGCTGTAGGTTCTATGCTGCTGAGATTATCTGTGGGCTCCAGTTCCTCCACTCCAAAGGCATTGTCTATAGGGATCTGAAGCTGGACAATGTGTTGTTAGACTCAGAAGGCCATATAAAGATAGCAGACTTTGGGATGTGTAAGGAGAACATGGAGGGAGAAACACGGACCTGCACCTTCTGTGGAACACCTGATTACATCGCCCCAGAGGTGACTGCATGTTCACCATAGGAATCTACACTCTTACTATCAGCATTGCAACCGTGAAAAATGTGTATTAAATAAGCAATGGAAATGTTCCCTTGGGGAACCATAACATTTCTCACTCTCAATTCTGATCTCATTGATTTGTATCATTAATCAATTACAGACCATCTCCGTCTAAACGTACTGGTTTTAGATAAACATCATGAAGTGATGATGGTGATGATGAAGAGATGTCATGTTGAACTGTATGGTCATGTTTTTTTAGATTCTGCTGGGGCAGAAGTACGGCAGCTCAGTGGACTGGTGGTCGTTTGGGGTCTTGCTGTACGAGATGCTGATTGGCCAGTCTCCATTCCATGGTCACGATGAGGAGGAACTGTTCCAGTCCATCAGGACAGATGACCCCTGTTACCCCCGCTGGCTGCCCAAGGATGCACAAGACATCCTCATCAAGGTCTCACTCAATGTAACAACTTGGTCCACTCACTGCAATGCCATGACGAATTAACTACGACAACATTGTCCACTATGCACCAGATTACATACATCAACATGAATGATTGACGGTTGGGATGGATGTGACCTGTACTGTGTGTGTCTGCGTGTGATTGGTTACCTTTCATGAGTGTGCTCGTATGTCTTTTTCCCATTGGAGTGGAGGCTGTGACCTTGGCGTCCTCTGTCCTGATGTGTGTGTGTGTGTGTATATATGGTGTTTTTGTTTTATAGCTGTTTGTGAGGGAGCCGGAGAGGAGGCTGGGTGTGAAGGGGAACATCCGTCAACACTCCTTCTTCAAAGACACAGACTGGAACACCCTGGAGAAACGAGAGGTGGCGCCGCCCTTCAGGCCAACTGTGGTACGTACATCCTCAGACTGCGAGTGTGTGTGTTTGTTTACGTCTGCATTTGTTTGTTTGTGTGTGTGTGTGTGTGTGTGTGTGCGTTGTAACCTCTTCCCTCTCTCCTGTCCATGCAGAAATCCCCCAGTGATGTCAGTAACTTTGACAAGGAGTTTATCAATGAGAAACCCAGGTTGTCGTGTGCAGATCGTACCCTCATGAACAGTGTGGACCAAACCATGTTCAACAACTTCTCCTTTGTCAACCCAGCTATCAAAGGCCCCTGACCTGCAATAACATTACAACAACCTACCTACCAGCAACATATTCACAATCCATCAACAACCCACTGTACAAGCAACATATTCACAACCCATCTATAACCTTCTGACAACCTATTCACAACGCATCAATAACTCATTACGACAACACATCACAGACAGGAGTCAAGGACACTTACCTAACAGATCAATAACGTATCCACAACCAGTCAATAACCAGTCAATCTCACCTCAGCTCTTTTATACAGCCATGGTGTACAGCAGTGGAGGCTGCTGAGGGGAGAACGGCTCATAATAATGGCCAGAACGGCGCGATGGAATGGCATCAAACACCTGGAAACCATGTGTTTGATGTATTTGATACCATTCCACTGATTCCGCTCCAGTCATTACCATGAGCCCGTTCTCCCCAATTAAGGTGCCACCAACCTCCTGTGGTGTACAGACTACTTTAGGAGTCACTACCTGATTGCCCAGATTGTGTGGAATACTGAGAATGTTGTATTGTACTCATAACCTGTTATTCAATAGTGTCTGTTTTATCCCTATACATAAGTGTCTGATCAATCTACATTAACGATTTACTGAGACATTTTCTATTTAATTGTTTTATTAAAAAGAGCCACAGTTAGGCATTTAGCCTAGTATAGTAAATCGTCCCATTGGTATTGCTCAGATCCAGGTAGATTGTCACACTAGCGGACGGTGGAGTGGCTGGTTTCAATGTACAGGGATAATTGAATGGCTTATGTTTACATGGTACCGTATTTTATCATTGCACTTCAGAGGCTTGTGATCGCTGTGACTAAATTATTATAGAATCTAATGACATAGATGATGCCTAGACTCAGCCGTAATTGTTTGTTTTTATCCTGTACATTTAAAATAGGATTTTTGTAAATATATGTTCCATTACTTATTTACATTCAAGTGTGTTTGTGTCACAGAGAGCGGGGAGAATGAGAATTTAGTCGAAATACTAAAACCGCTATCTTCCTGCCTCGCTCTCTTTTCTATCTCCCACTCTTTCCTGCCTGTGCTTTACCCTCTCAGAGACTAAACTGACAAAAAGCTCAACGTTACTACTGCTCTTTCTGTCTGCAGTAGGGACCCTGGTGTTACACTTTACACTGTGATATAATGTGCTATCATCTCACTAGCTGTAAAGGTAATTTAGGATTAATCTGTGATTAGACACAGTACTTCCTTGATTAATATACACCAGAACAGTTTTGTGCCTTCACAGGGCAGATCAGTAGCAGTGCCTTTTCTCTCCAGTGGAGGGAAGCATAGTGATAGACTGACTCGTTCAATCCCTCACTCACCCACCTGTAGCCTACGGTCTATGCATCTATGGCTCTATCCTCCCTCCCTCCCTAATGTTTTTTCCTTATTCCGACAAATCTCTCTCTGCCTCACCAACCATGGGACAGACAGACTAATCGGAGAGCGACCCATAATCCACATAGACAGACACAGTAGCAAACCACTTCCTGCCACTGGCCCAGGTACAGTCGCCACTTGACAACCATGTCACACCAACATCAGCAAGGGTAAAGATGGGGATGACAAGCACTTTAACAAAGTGCTCCAAGGTACAGAGTGCTGAACAGAAGCTGGACTATAAAATGAGAAGATTAGAAATGTTTAGAAAGGTCTGCCCTTTGAAATAGTTTGATAAGATATTGTTTTTTTATAAGGTGGTCAAACTGTCTGTGTCTTCGCCTAAAGCAGTGTTTCCCAAACCTCTCCTGGAGTACCCACAGCCTGTCCACGTATTTGATGAATTCCAGAACTAACACAGCTGATTTAACTAATGAGGGTTCTGATGATTAGGTGACCATTTGAATCAGCTGTGCTAGTTCTAGAATACATTAACGAAGTGGACTGGCTGGGGGTACTCGAGTAGAGGCTTGGGCTAGAGTAGACCATTTGACTACATTCCCTGATAATTAAATCAGCACAAATACATTTACACCCAGTGACCACAGGAGGGCAATGTACTACCACATATCCCCTCAGTTCCTTACAGGAAACCCACAAGTCATGCGGCAAACTGAACTCACATGATAGATGCTGTGACTCAGTAAGAGTGACTCATAGCTGGAATGTTTTGAATGTTTTGAATGTTTGATGTTATCAGAACTACACGCTTTCACTGTCAGACATCATGTATGTAATCTATCAATATGGAGTTATGGAAACGGACCCAGTTGACATTAGATGGCATTATGAATTATTCATTATTATGGAGGCATTATGGATTGAGTGTCCCTTATCTATAATATGACTTCCAGTCAGACAAAACGATTACTGTCTCTACCCACACAGGTCAATGCTCATCTTTATACATCTGTGCACACGCACATACACACACATACACACACACATACACACACATACACACGCACATACACACACATACACACACACATACACACACACACACACACAAACGTACAGGTGGACTCTCACCTCTAGACAGGTGACACTGTCTGTCTGTCTGTCTGTCTGTCTGTCTGTCTGACCGAGTGACACTCTCTTATCTTATCTAAGTCAAACTCATGTGCACGTGCACAATGCCAACAGACAGAATAGATAGTCACATACAACAGTCTCGTTGTGGCAATATAATCTGACCTACATGAGATGGTCATGGCCTATATAAGGCAGGGAATGTCTATATCGGCAGTGAATCAGACTGTGTTACCCCATCAGAAAATACAGTGAGGGAAAAAAGTATTTGATCCCCTGCTAATTTTGTATGTTTGCCCACTGACAAAGAAATGATCTGTCTATAATTTGAATGGTAGGTTTATTTGAACAGTGAGTGACAGAATAACAACAACAAAATCCAGAAAGACGCATGTCAAAAATGTTATAAATTGATTAGCATTTTAATGAGGGAAATAAGTATTTGACCCCCTCTCAATCAGAAAGATTTCTGGCTCCCAGGTGTCTTTTATACAGGTAACGAGCTGAGATTAGGAGCACACTCTTAAAGGGAGTGCTCCTAATCTCAGTTTGTTACCTGTATTACATTTACATTACATTTTAGTCATTTAGCAGACGCTCTTATCCAGAGCGACTTACAGGAGCAATTAGGGTTAAGTGCCTTGCTCAAGGGCACATTTACGTCATTTAGCAGACGCTCTTATCCAGAGCGACTCACCAATTGGTGCGTTCACCCTATAGCCAGTGGGATAACCACTTTACAATTTTGGGGGGGGGGGGGGGGGGTAGAAGGATTACTTTATCCTATCCCAGGTATTCCTTAAAGAGGTGGGGTTTCAAATGCCTCCGGAAGGTGGTGAGTGACTCCGCTGTCCTGGCGTCGTGAGGGAGCTTGTTCCACCATTGGGGTGCCAGAGCAGCGAACAGTTTTGACTGGGCTGAGCGGGAACTATGCTTCCGCAGAGGAAGGGGAGCCAGCAGGCCAGAGGTGGATGAACGCAATGCCCTCGTTTGGGTGTAGGGACTGATCAGAGCCCGAAGGTACAGAGGTGCCGTTCCCCTCACTGCTCCATAGGCAAGCACCATGGTCTTGTAGCGGATGCGAGCTTCAACTGGAAGCCAGTGGAGTGTGCGGAGGAGGGGGGTGACGTGAGAGAACTTGGGAAGGTTGAACACCAGACGGGCTGCGGCATTCTGGATGAGTTGTAGGGGTTTAATGGCACAGGCAGGGAGGCCAGCCAACAGCGAGTTGCAGTAGTCCAGACGGGAGATGACAAGTGCCTGGATTAGGACCTGTGCCGCTTCCTGTGTAAGGCAGGGTCGTACTCTCCGAATGTTGTAGAGCATGAACCTGCAGGAGCGGGTCACCGCCTTGATGTTGGCGGAGAACGACAGGGTGTTGTCCAGGGTCACGCCTAGGCTCTTCGCACTCTGGGAGGAGGACACAGCGGAGTTGTCAACCGTGATGGCGAGATCATGGAACGGGCAGTCCTTCCCCAGGAGGAAGAGCAGCTCCGTCTTGCCAGGGTTCAGCTTGAGGTGGTGATCCGTCATCCATACTGATATGTCTGCCAGACATGCAGAGATGCGATTCGCCACCTGGTTATCAGAAGGGGGAAAGGAGAAGATTAGTTGTGTATCGTCAGCGTAGCAATGATAGGAGAGGCCATGTGAGGATATGACAGAGCCAAGTGACTTGGTGTATAGGGAGAAAAGGAGAGGGCCTAGAACTGAGCCCTGGGGGACACCAGTGGTGAGAGCACGTGGTGCGGAGACAGCTTCTCGCCACGCCACTTGGTAGGAGCGACCGGTCAGGTAGGACGCAATCCAGGAGTGAGCCGCGCCGGAGATGCCCAGCTCGGAGAGGGTGGAGAGGAGGATCTGATGGTTCACAGTATCAAAGGCAGCAGACAGGTCTAGAAGGACAAGAGCAGAGGAGAGAGAGTTAGCTTTAGCAGTGCGGAGAGCCTCCGTGACACAGAGAAGAGCAGTCTCAGTTGAATGACCAGTCCTGAAACCTGACTGGTTTGGATCAAGAAGGTCATTCTGAGAGAGATAGCAAGAGAGTTGGCTAAAGACGGCACGCTCAATAGTTTTGGAAAGAAAAGAAAGAAGGGATACTGGTCTGTAGTTGTTGACATCAGTGGGATCGAGTGTTGGTTTCTTGAGAAGGGGAGCAACTCTCGCTCTCTTGAAGACGGAAGGGACATGGCCAGCGGTCAAGGATGAGTTGATCAGCGAGGTGAGGTAGGGGAGAAGGTCACCGGAGATGGTCTGGAGAAGAGAGGAGGGGATGGGGTCAAGCGGGCAGGTTGTTGGGCGGCCTGCAGTCACAAGTCGCAGGATTTTATCTGGAGAGAGAGGGGAGAAAGAAGTCAAAGCATAGGGTAGGGCAGTGTGAGCAGGACCAGCGGTGTCATTTGACTTAATAAATGAGGATCGGATGTCGTCAACCTTCTTTTCAAAGTGGTTGACGAAGTCATCCACAGAGAGAGAGGAGGGGGGGGCGGGGGGGGGGAGGATTCAGGAGGGAGGAAAATGTGGCAAAGAGCTTCCTAGGGTTAGAGGCAGATGCTTGGAATTTAGAGTGGTAGAAAGTGGCCTTAGCAGCAGAAACAGATGAAGAAAATGTAGAGAGGAGGGAGTGAAAAGATGCCAGGTCGGCAGGGAGTTTAGTTTTCTTCCATTTCCGCTCCGCTGCCCGGAGCTCTGTTCTGTGAGCTCGCAATGAGTCATCAAGCCACGGAGCTGGAGGGGAGGACCGAGCCGGCCGGGAGGATAGGGGACACAGAGAGTCAAAGGATGCAGAAAGGGAGGAGAGGAGGGTTGAGGAGGCAGAATCAGGAGATTGGAGGGAGAAGGATTGAGCAGAGGGAAGAGATGATAGGATGGAAGAGGAGAGAGTAGTGGGAGAGAGAGAGCGAAGGTTGCGGCGGCGCATTACCATCTGTGTAGGGGCAGAGTGAGTAGTGTGGGAGGAGAGCGAGAGAGAAAAGGAAACAAAGTAGTGGTCGGAGACATGGAGGGGAGTTGCAGTGAGATTAGTAGAAGAGCAGCATCTAGTAAAGATGAGGTCAAGCGTATTGCCTGCCTTGTGAGTAGGGGGGGACGGTGAGAGGGTGAGGTCAAAAGAGGAGAGAAGTGGAAAGAAGGAGGCAGAGAGAAATGAGTCAAATGTGGACATAGGGAGGTTGAAATCCCCCAAAACTGTGAGGGGTGAGCCATCCTCAGGAAAGGAACTTATCAAGGCGTCAAGCTCATTGATGAACTCTCCAAGGGAACCTGGAGGGCGATAGATGACAAGGATATTAAGCTTAAATGGGCTAGTGACTGTGACAGCATGGAATTCAAATGAGGAGATAGACAGATGGGTTAGGGGAAAAATTGAGAATGTCCACTTGGGAGAGATGAGGATTCCTGTGCCACCACCCCTCTGACCAGATGCTCTCGGGGTATGCGAGAACACATGGTCAGATGAGGAGAGAGCAGTAGGAGTAGCAGTGTTTTCAGTGGTAATCCATGTTTCCGTCAGCGCCAGGAAGTCGAGGGACTGGAGATTAGCATAGGCTGGGATGAAGTCAGCTTTGTTGGCAGCAGAACGGCAGTTCCAGAGGCTGCCTGAGACCTGGAACTCCAGGTGTGGGGTGCGTGCAGGGACAACCAGGTTAGAGAGGCAGCAGCCACGCGGTGTGGGGCGTTTGTGTAGCCTGTGCGGAGAGGAGAGAACAGGGATAGGCAGAGGCATAGTTGACAGGCTGCAACAGATGGCTACAATAATGCAGAGGAGATCGGGATGAAATGAACTGAACATCAGGGAAAGGAGAGAGCAGGCCTCCCTCACCAAAAAATAAATAAATATATAACTCTCCCAACTTCCACCTCAGAAACTATAGTTGTTTCACTGAACCACCCGAATAAAACTCTCCCAACTTCCACTTTAGAAATTAGAATTGTTGTAAGCTACAGCAGACTGTTATCAGTAGCTGTAATTAAGTACAGCAGCTACCAACCACCTAACGTTAATGCCTCGGATGAGGTTAGAAAAACAGCTGAATGGTAGCAGCTAGCTGGCTCAATCACAGGTACTCTCAAGCATGAAATAACATTGGAAACAGCTAACCACAGTTGCTAAAAGTTACCCACAGTTGCTAAAAGTTACCGGTAGCCACCCTCTAGCTAGCTAGCTTTGTTGGTCCAGGTAGTGGGTAAGCTAGCCTCGTGCTTCGCCTGGGCTCCGCCGAATAAAATCCTTACCTACAATAATTACCTACAGTAATAACCTACAATAACTACCGGAGTAAGCTACCTATAATACCAAACTACAATACCTACCTACAATCTAAATACATGGTTTAAGCTTAACTCACCACCATATAAGAAGCCAAGCTTACCTTTCATAACGCAGCAATGATTAAACGTTGGGTAGCTAGCACAAAGACATTGTATTTAGTTACCACAGCCTGCTGGTAGTGTTGGCTAGCTAGCAATGGCTACTGTGTTGACTTTGTTTGAAAAACGGCGTCGCTGTGAGCGAATGTAGCTGGCTAAAAGGATATTGTTTTTAGTTGCTACCGTTGCTAATAGCTACTCGCCAGCTAATCCAGGAGGTGAGTTAGCTAGCTAGCTTCGTGCTACATCCGGCACCGCCGAATACAAAAGTAACCTACAATAATTACACACAACAGCTACCCGCAACAGCCCACGATGCCTACCTATACTACTTAATAATATACAGCCCACGATGCCTACCTATAGTACCTAACTACAATCTAAATACATAGTTTAAGCCTTAGTCGACAAAGCCCAAGCTATGTATAAAGCCAAACTGGCAGACTGCAATCAGTAGCCGAAATTAGGTACAGCAGCTACCGACCAACATATTTTAGTAAAATGTAATGTGCAATCACGTGATTATATTCAGATCATTTTACCTGCTCTTACCTGAACATTTATAGTCTCGTGCACCAGACAAGAACGTCTGTATTAAAGACACCTGTCCACAGAAGCAATCAAGCAATCAGATTCCAAACTCTCCACCATGGCAAGACCAAAGAGCTCTCCAAGGATGTCAGGGACAAGATTGTAGACCTACACAAGGCTGGAATGGGCTACAAGACCATCGCCAAGCAGCTTGGTGAGAAGGTGACAACAGTTGGTGCGATTATTCGCAAATGGAAGAAACACAAAAGAACTGTCAATCTCCCTCGGCCTGGGGCTCCATGCAAGATCTTACCTCGTGGAGTTGCAATGATCATGAGAACGGTGAGGAATCAGCCCAGAACTACACGGGAGGATCTTGTCAATGATCTCAAGGCAGCTGGGACCATAGTCACCAAGAAAACTATTGGTAACACACTACGTCGTGAAGGACTGAAATCCTGCAGCGCCCACAAGGTCCCCCTGCTCAAGAAAGCACATATACAGGCCCGTCTGAAGTTTGCCAATGAACATCTGAATGATTCAGAGGAGAACTGGGTGAAAATGTTGTGGTCAGATGAGACCAAAATCGAGCTCTTTGGCATCAACTCAACTCGTCATGTTTGGAGGAAGAGGAATGCTGCCTATGACCCCAAGAACACCATCCCCACCGTCAAACATGGAGTTGGAAACATTATGCTTTGGGGGTGTTTTTCTGTTACCGTCAAATCTTGGGTGAGAACCTCCTTCCCTCAGCCAGGGCATTGAAAATGGGTCGTGGATGTGTATTCCAGCATAACAATGACCCAAAACACACGGCCAAGGCAACAAAGGAGTGGCTCAAGAAGAAGCACATTAAGGTCCTGGAGTGGCCTAGCCAGTCTCCAGACCTTAATCCCATAGAAAATCTGTGGAGGGAGCTGAAGGTTTGAGTTGCCAAACGTCAGGCTTGAAACCTTAATGACTTGGAGAAGATCTGCAAAGAGGAGTGGGACAAAATCCCTCCTGAGATGTGTGCAAACCTGGTGGCCAACTACAAGAAACGTCTGACCTCTGTGATTGCCAACAAGGGTTTTGCCATCAAGTACTAAGTCATGTTTTGCAGAGGGGTCAAGTACTTATTTCCCTCATTAAAATGCAAATCAATTTATAACATTTTTGACATGCGTTTTTCTGGATTTTGTTGTTGTTATTCTGTCTCTCACTGTTCAAATAAACCTACCATTAAAATTATAGACTGATCATGTCTTTGTCAGTGGGCAAACGTACAAAATCAGCAGGGGATCAAATACTTTTTTAAGTAGCAGTGTACCGTGCCTATCTGACTGAATGTGTGAGTTCTGACTCATTCCCAGACTTACTGCAAACACAGACAGGTCTGCTGACTGGACGTTTACAGCTAACGGAAGTTAGTAATTCAACATACACACCCCAATCACACACACACACACGCAAAGACACACACACGCTAAACATTGAGCCATTTAAAACTGGATTCCTCTGGTTTACCATTGAAGTGTGTGTGTGTGTGTGTGTTCATGTTGTAAACAATGACTGTCCTCTGCTCTCTTGCGACCTCTTGACCTCCCTGAATGTAAGGCGCTTTAGTGTTACCTAACTTTAACATTTTCTACCTCGTATCCTGTTAAACAGGCATTGTGAAACGCACCCCTACCGTCACCAGTTAACTCTGGTGTGTGTTAGTTCATGTCAACCTAAGGAGTTGTGTCAGAGATCAAGGCCAGCTTCCTGAGGCAGTAAGGGAGTTAATGGGATAGAGCAAGGATAGGGCAGTCGTGATGTCTCCATAAGTCTTCTCTTACACTCACACAGATTGGATTAATGCTTAGCTAGTTAGCATGACAGGAACTGAGGAAGAGGTATTATGTAGTTAGGAGTTACATGAGTCAGGGTTACTTGGTGGGAGAGACATTTAGAGTCAAGATTAAGAGAGAGAGAGAGAGAGAGAGAGAGAGAGAGAGAGAGAGAGAGAGAGAGAGAGAGAGAGAGAGAGAGATAGAGAGAGAGAGAGAGAGAGAGAGAGAGAGAGATGTCCTAACATTTCACTATACTGTCATGAGATGGGTTTGATCACACACACACACACACACACACACACACATACACACACAGACTCAGACACACACACACACACACACACACACACACACACACACACACACACACACACACACACACACACACACACACACACACACACACACACACGAGAACAGGCAGAGGACCTGACATTCTGGGACGATGTAACTTCAGTCCATACGGTAGTAATCAGGATGTTTGAGAATGTGATGAAACTTCAGGACATCAGTA
The DNA here is from genome assembly GCF_964263955.1 of Coregonus lavaretus. Classification (NCBI taxonomy): domain Eukaryota; kingdom Metazoa; phylum Chordata; class Actinopteri; order Salmoniformes; family Salmonidae; genus Coregonus; species Coregonus lavaretus. The sequence continues at coordinate 40,734,608 of NC_139992.1, read as the reverse complement.
TTATCTAAATCCCCTCTACTCTACTTCACTACACTGTCATGAGATGGGCTTGCAAACATGTTTGTTCACACACACAGACACACATAGACCCCCACACCCTCACTCCCACACACACACACAGACACACACCCACAACCCACTCCCACACCCCCATCCCCACAACCACATACACACACCCACACACACACACACACACGCACACACACGCACACACACACACACACACACACACACACACACACACACACACACACACACACACACACACACACACACACACACACACACACACACACACACACACACACACACACACACACACGAGAACAGGCAGAGGACCTGACCTTCTGGGACGATGTAACTTCAGTCCATACGGTAGTAATCAGGCTGTTTAAGAATGTGATGAAACTTCAGGACATCAGTGTCGTCTAAATCCCCTCTACTCTACCTAACACAGCCTCATGGGAACATGGTGAAACAGCACTGCAAAGAAATTCTCAAGAGCTCAGAAAAAACACATATCAGCGTGTACACGCAAACACACCGGGGTCAAATCACATCAAATCAATCAAATTAAATTGTATTTGTCACATGCGCAAAATACAACCAGCCAGGTCACCCGTGATATAAGTCAGTATTCGACGTCCATCCATGCCTGAGAACGTCAGGAGATGAAGTGGAAACCGGACACTAGGGTGTTGTGGACGGAGATGGTGAATGGGCGTAAGCATCTGGTGACAAAGGTTGCATGTTTGAATCCAGTGATAGAAAGTTGTTTTTGAGAATTTAGTTTTAAGTCTATCCCAAGCCTTAACCCTTACCTTAACCATTCGGAGTTGCCTAACCTTAAGATTTTGGAGTTAATGCCTAAACTTAACCCTAACCTGAAAAATTCAGAGTTAATGCCTAAACTTTACCTTAAACACTTTTAAATGTGACGTTTGGAACAACTTCGAAATTTGGCGTTGGAGAAACATGGATGAACGTCTAATTCTGACGTGAAACTAACTATAAGAGCTTGTTGAATACAACTGGTGTAGACTTTACCATGAAATGCTTGCATACAAGCCTTTCCCAACAATGCAGAGTTTTTCAAAAAATAATACAAATACACATATTAACACAAGAGGAATGAAATACACAAGGTTAAGGCCCCGTGTAGCTCAGTTGGTAGAGCATGGCGTTTGCAACGCCAGGGTTGTGGGTTCGTGTCCCACAGGGGGCCAGTATGAACCAAAAAAATTGATGCACTCCTTAACTGTAAGTCGCTCTGGATAAGAGTGTCTGCTAAAATCTTTATACAGGAAGTACCAGTACCAGATCAATGTGTAGATGTATGAGGAATTTAGGTAGATACTGTATGTACATGAAGGCAGGGTAAAGTGACTAGGCAACAGGATAGATAAATGATAATAGAAAAATAAAGAACAGAGTAGCAGCAGCAAATGATGATTGTGAAAGTGTGTGTGTGTATATATATATATATATATATGTGTGTGTGTGTGGAGGCTGGTGGGAGGAGCTATAGGAGGACGGAGTCAAACATGTGGCTGGAATGGAATCAATAGAACGGAGTCAAACGTGGTTTCTATATGTTTGTTTTTTCAAACGTTTTTTATTGTCATTGGTCATAAAAAAAGGTGCATACAGTGGGGAAAAAAAGTATTTAGTCAGCCACCAATTGTGCAAGTTCTCCCACTTAAAAAGATGAGAGAGGCCTGTAATTTTCATCATAGGTACACGTCAACTATGACAGACAAATTGAGAAAGAAAAATCCAGAAAATCACATTGTAGGATTTTTAATGAATCTATTTGCAAATTATGGTGGAAAATAAGTATTTGGTCACCTACAAACAAGCAAGATTTCTGGCTCTCACAGACCTGTAACTTCTTCTTTAAAAGGCTCCTCTGTCCTCCACTCGTTACCTGTATTAATGGCACCTGTTTGAACTTGTTATCAGTATAAAAGACACCTGTCCACAACCTCAAACAGTCACACTCCAAACTCCACTATGGCCAAGACCAAAGAGCTGTCAAAGGACACCAGAAACAAAATTGTAGACCTGCACCAGGCTGGGAAGACTGAATCTGCAATAGGTAAGCAGCTTGGTAAGCAACTGTGGGAGCAATTATTAGGAAATGGAAGACATACAAGACCATTGATAATCTCCCTCGATCTGGGCTCCACGCAAGATCTCACCCCGTGGGGTCAAAATGATCACAAGAACGGTGAGCAAAAATCCCAGAACCACACGGGGGGACCTAGTGAATGACCTGCAGAGAGCTGGGACCAAAGTAACAAAGCCTACCATCAGTAACACACTACGCCGCCAGGGACTCAAATCCTGCAGTGCCAGACGTGTCCCCCTGCTTAAGCCAGTACATGTCCAGGCCCGTCTGAAGTTTGCTAGAGTGCATTTGGATGATCCAGAAGAGGATTGGGAGAATGTCACATGGTCAGATGAAACCAAAATATAACTTTTTGGTAAAAACTCAACTCGTTGTGTTTGGAGGACAAAGAATGCTGAGTTGCATCCAAAGAACACCATACCTACTGTGAAGCATGGGGGTGGAAACATCATGCTTTGGGGCTGTTTTTCTGCAAAGGGACCAGGACGACTGATCCGTGTAAAGGAAAGAATGAATGAGGCCATGTATCGTGAGATTTTGAGTGAAAACCTCCTTCCATCAGCAAGGGCATTGAAGATGAAACGTGGCTGGGTCTTTCAGCATGACAATGATCCCAAACACACCACCCGGGCAACGAAAGGGGTGGCTTCGTAAGAAGCATTTCAATGTCCTGGAGTGGCCTAGCCAGTCTCCAGATCTCAACCCCATAGAAAATCTTTGGAGGGAGTTGAAAGTCTGTGTTGCCCAGCGACAGATCCAAAACATCACTGCTCTAGAGGAGATCTGCATGGAGGAATGGGCCAAAATACCAGCAACAGTGTGTGAAAACCTTGTGAAGACTTACAGAAAACGTTTGACCTGTGTCATTGCCAACAAAGGGTATATAACAAAGTATTGAGAAACTTTTGTTATTGACCAAATACTTATTTTCCACCATAATTTGCAAATAAATTCATTAAAAATCCTACAATGTGATTTTCTGGATTTTTTTTCTCATTTTGTCTGTCATAGTTGACGTATACCTATGATGAAAATTACAGGCCTCTCTCATCTTTTTAAGTGGGAGAACTTGCACAATTGGTGGCTGACTAAATACTTTTTTTCCCCACTGTATTCAATACCTATATAACAATACAGACCAAACTAACAGAATTACCTATGAGACATGTCTTATGAGTCATACAAGACAGAGATTTTTATATATATATAATAATAATGGAGAAGAGGACAAGGCAGTAATCTCAGCAATAGTTCAAATTGAGTAGTACCACTACGTAATAATAATCTTCATGATAAAAATGTAAATAAAACAGAGAGACATTAATATATAAAGGAAGAAGAATAAGTACCAGTCAAAAACCTACTCATTCAAGGGTTTTTCTTTATTTTTACTATTTTCTACATTGTAGAATAATAGTGAAGACAGCACAACAATGAAATTACACATATGGAATCATGTAGCAACCAAAAAAGTGTTAAACAAATCAAAATATATTTTATACAGTTGAAGTCGGAAGTTTACATACACCTTAGCCAAATACATTTAAACTTAGTTTTTCACAATTCCTGACATTTAATCCTAGTAACAATTCCCAGTTTTAGGTCAGTTAGGATCACCACTTTATTTAAAAAATGTGAAATGTCAGAATAATAGTAGAGAGAATTATTTATTTAAGCTTTTATTTATTTCATCACATTCCCAGTGGGTCAGAAGTTTACATACACTCAATTAGTATTTGGTAGCATTGCCTTTAAATTGTTTAACTTGGGTCAAATGTTTCGTGTAGCCTTCCACAAGCTTCCCACAATAAGTTTGGTGAATTTTGGCCCATTCCTCCTGACAGAGCTGGTGTAACTGAGTCAGGTTTGTAGGCCTCCTTGCTCGCACACGCTTTTTCAGTTCTGCCCACAAATGTTCTAGAGGATTGAGGTCAGGGCTTTGTGATGGCCACTCCAATACCTTGACTTTGTTGTCAAGCCATTTTGCCACAACTTTGGAAGTATGCTTGGGGTCATTGTCCATTTGGAAGACCCATTTGCGACCAAGCTTTAACTTCCTGACTGATGTCTTGAGATTTTGCTTCAATATATCCACATAATTTTCCTTTCTAATGATGCCATCTATTTTGTGAAGTGCACCAGTCCCTCCTGCAGCAAAGCACCCCCACAGCATGATGCTGCCACCCCTGTGCTTCACGGTTGGGATGGTGTTCGTCGGCTTGCAAGCCTTCCCCTTTTTCCTCCAAACATAATGATGGTCATAGTGGCCAAACAGTTATATTTTTGTTTCATCAGACCAGAGGACATTTCTCGACATTTCTCCAAAAAGTACGATCTTTGTCCCCATGTGCAGTTGCAAACCGTAGTCTGGCTTTTTTTATGGCAGTTTTGGAGCAGTGGCTTCTTCCTTGCTGAGTGGCCTTTCAGGTTATGTCGATATAGGACTCGTTTTACTGTAGATACTTTTGTACCTCCCGAGTGGCTCAGTGGTCTAAGGCACTGCATCGCAGTGCTAGCTGTGCCACTAGAGATCCTGGTTCGAATCCATGCTCTGTCGTAGCCGGCCGTGGCCCATGGGGCGGCGCACACAATTGGCCCAGCGTCGTCCAGGGTAGGGGAGGGAATGGCTGGCAGGGATGTAGCTCATTTGGTAGAGCATGGTGTTTGCAACGCCAGGGTTGTGGGTTTGATTCCCACGGGGGGCCAGTATGAAAAAAATATAATAATAATGTATGCACTCACTAACTGTAAGTCGCTCTGGATAAGAGCGTCTGCTAAATGACTTAAATGTACCTGTTTCCTCTAGCATCTTCACAAGGTCCTTTGCTGTTGTTCTGGGATTGATTTGCACTTTTCGCACCAAAGTACGTTCATCTCTAGGAGACAGAACGTGTCTCCTTACTGAGCGGTATGACGGCTGCGTGGTCCCATGGTGTTTATACTTGTGTACTATTGTTTGTACAGATGAACGTGGTACCTTCAGGCGTTTGGAAATTGCTCCCAAGGATGAACCAGACTTGTGGAGGTCTACAATTATTTTTCTGATTTATTTTGATTTTCCCATGATGTTAAGCAAAGAGACACTGAGTTTGAATGAAAGCCTTGAAATACATCCACAGGTACACCTCCAATTGACTCAAATGATGTCAATTAGCCTATCAGAAGCTTCTAAAACCATGACATCATTTTCTGGAATTTTCCAAGCTGTTTAAAGGCACAGTCAACTTAGTGTATGTAAACTTCTGACCCACTGGAATTGTGATACAGTGAATTATAAGTGAAATAATCTGTCTGTAAAGAATTGTTGGAAAAATTACTTGTGTCATACACAAAGTAGATGTCCTAACTGACTTGCTAAAACTATAGTTTGTTATTTGTGGAGTGGTTGAAAAACAAGTTTTAATGACTCCAACCTAAGTGTATGTAAACTTCCGACTTCAACTGTATTTTAGATTCTTCAAAGTAGCCACCCTTTGCCTTGATGACAGCTTTGCACACTCTTGGCATTTTCTCAACCAGCTTCATGAGGTAGTCACCTGGAATGCATTTCAATTAAGGCACTGCATCTCAGTGCTAGAGGTGTCACTACAGATCCTGGTTAAATTCCAGGCTGTATCACAATCCGACCGTGATTGGGAGTCCCATAGGGCGTTGCACAATTGGCCCAGCGTCGTCCGGGTTTGGCCGGGGTAGGCCATCATTTTAAATAAGAGTTTGTTCTTAACTGACTTGCCTAGTTCAATAAAGGTTAAATAAAATAAAATTAAAATTAAAACGATATATAAAATATAACATACTACATGATTCCATATGTGTTATTTCATGGTTTTGATGTCTTCACTATTATTCTACAATGTAGAATTTGTATTGTTTTATATATATTTTCCTTTATTATTTTTCTCTAACCCTACCATCCCTCCCCTAACTGGAGTAAACTAATGGACAACAACATTTAGGGTTCTACTTACAGCTTATAGATACTATCAGTGCCGATTTTAGCATGTAAATCTTGTTGGGGCAAACCCCCAAAACATTTGGGGGATGCATAACAGCAAAGCCACTACACAACACAACACAACACTAAACAATACATTAATTGCACTATAATGGTGACAAACGGTGCCCACAAACAGGGTCTACATAAAGCTGTCCCGACAGCAGAGTCCCAACAGCAGTCAGCAGCGAAACAGTTAATTCAGCCTCATTTACTGCTTTTTTTTAACATAGCTGATATGGTTGACTTGCTTAAACAAATGTGGTTTCTACTGACAATTGAGATGTACAAACTATGGCATAAGGGGACAACAAGCGGATAAGAGGCAATCCGTAATTTCGATTAAGACATTAATGAGCGAGCTAGGACGGACGTAGTCAATATAACTATTTGTTCAGCACTTTTGAAATGTACAGCGACAGAATTCAGAACATAGCCGTTCTTACAGTGTTCTCCCTGTACACCAAGTCAGTGAATAATGGGGGCATATACAGTAAGCAGACAATGAAAACCCTTACAATATTCAGTGATTATATTTCTCTAAAACAGGTTATAGGCTACATGTGCACCACCAAGTCAGAACAGTAGGCAAAATTAAGAGGGGAAAATAGACCAAATTATTAGGGTGAGGCACATGGGCTACTAACAGCTTACTACACAACATACACTTAGTATTACTTTCTTAGCTACAGTATACATATCTCCCTGGCATATTACATCATTTATGCAGCAGCATACAATACATTTTTGGACTCATCTTGTTGTGTTGTGCTCACTTGAACAGGAAGGTGGCGCGGCGGTCCTTCGTGGGCAAATTTTGTCATCAAACTTTGTCATCAAAGTCTGGCATTCTCTGGATTTATGGTGCTTTCAAGACAACTGGGAACTCTGAAAAAAAACAAGGTCAAATCATGATGACGTCAGTGATTTTCAGGTCGTAGCTCTAGAAAGAGGCCCAAGTTCCCGACTTACAATTTCGAGTTGGATGACCGTTCAAAACATATTTTCCCAGTCGGAGCTCGTTTTTTACTGAGTTCCCAGTTGTCTTGAACTCACTTAAGTCAGATTTCCCAGTTCTGAGTTAACAGTTGTTTTGAGCTAGAATGTTGAACTAGCAGGCTAGTGATTGTTTTGCAATGCTTGCAGTTAGCCACTGATTCCTTCCAAACCACTCATTGTTGAATTTGCGATTTCCAACTTGTTGTGTAACGTTTATGTCCAATAGCCGATGAGCACTGATACGTTTTATCTATAATTTCTCTTCATTATTTCTCTTCATATGACAAGTATTAAAAAGGATTTGCCAGTAGATTGTCGACTTGATTCATGATGATGACTGCTAGCTAAGATTTTGAAAGTATGATGTTGACATGATCATTCCAATCAAAGCTACTGTAGATACAGTCAGGTCCATAAGTATTTGGACAGTGACACAATTTGCATCATTTTGGCTCTGTACGCCACCACAATGGATTTGAAAGGAAACAATCAAGATGTGCTTTAAGTGTAGACTTTCATCTTTAATTTAAGGCTTTTGTCAAAATTATTGTATGAACCATGTAGGAATTACAAAAAAATGTTATACATAGCCCCCCAATTTTAGGGGCTCAAAAGTAATTGGACAAACTAACAATCATAAATTAAATTGTGAGTTTTAATACTTGTTGGCAAATCCTTTGCAGTCAATGACTGCCTGAACTCTGGAACCAATAGACATCACCAGATGCTGGGTTTCTTCCCTGGTGATGCTCTGCCAGGCCTTTACTGCAGCGGTCTTCAGTTCCTGCTTGTTCTTGGGGCGTTTTGCCTTCAGTTTTGCCTTCAGCAAGTGAAATGCATGCTCAATTGGATTCAGGTCAAGTGATTGACTTGGCCATTGCAGAACATTCCACTTCTTTGCCTTAAAAAAGTATTGGGTTGCTTTCGCAGTATTCTTCGGGTCATTGTCCATCTGCACTGTGAAGCGTTTTGAAGCATTTGGCTGAATCTGAGCAGATAATATAGCCCTAAACACTTCAGAATTCATCCTGCTGCTTTTGTCAGCAGTCACATCATCAATAAATACAAGGGAACCAGTTCCATTGGCAGCCATACATGCCCACGCCATAACACTACCTCCACCATGCTTCACAGATGAGGTGGTATGCTTTGGATCATGAGCAGTTCCTTCCCTTCTCCATACTCATCTCTTCCCATCATTCTGGTACAAGTTGATCTTTGTCTCATCTGTCCATAGGATGTTGTTCCAGAACTGTGCAGGCTTTTTTTAGATGTTTTTTGGCTAACTCTAATCTGGTCTTCCTGTTTTTGAGGCTTACCAATGGTTTACATCTTGTGGTAAACCCTCTGTATTTACTCTGGTGAAGTCTTCTCTTGATTGTTGACTTTGACACAGATACAGCTACCTCCTGGAGGGTGTTCATGATCTGGCCAACTGTTGTGAAGGGGTTTTTCTTCACCAGGGAAATAATTATTCTGTCATCCCCCACAGTTGTTTTCCATGGTCTTCCAGGCCTTTTGGTGTTCCTGAGCTCACCAGTGCGTCCTTTCTTTTTAAGAATGTACCAAATAGTTGATTTGGCCACACCTAATGTTTTTGCTATCTCTCTGATGGGTTTGTTTTTCTCAGCCTAATGATGGCTTGCTTCACTGGCAGTGACAGCTCTTTGGACTTCAAATTGAGGGTTAACTGCAACAGATTCCAAATGCAAATGCCACACTTTAAATCAACTCTAGACCTTTAATCTGCTTACTTGTAAATTAACTAATGAGGGAATAACACACACCTGGCCATGGAACAGCTGAGCAGCCAATTGTCCAATTACTTTTGGTGGGGGGGGGGGGGGAACATATAAAAAATGCTGCAATTCCTACACCGTACACCCGATTTGGATGTAAATACCCTCAAATTAAAGCTGAAAGTCTGTACGTTCAGTTCATATTCGTTATTTAATTTCAACTCCAATATGCTGTGGTAGACAGCTAAAATAATAATAACTTGGTCAATGTCCAAATATTTATGAACCTGACTGTATAACGTGATTTGACGTCATTTTATCTGTGGCCAATGACCTTGAGCCTTCTTGGATGGGCACTTCTAATATAACTCTATGGCAGCACCCAAGGGGCTTGAATTTTCGAGCTCTACCCTTAGATTTGGCAGTGACGTAGTGTCCCCATGAGTGACAGAACACTGAGCCAATCACAATGCAACTAGAGAACATTACCAACCCCTACGCTCCATATTTTCTGCTGGCTGCCCCACCACCACAGAAAGTACTGAGCTAGGCTGAAACACCTGCATTTTGGAGCTGCCTTACGCAATAATTCAAAAAAGAGACCATGTTTGTATGGAGGCTTTATTAACTAAATGATTTGTTTTTTTGTTTTTGTTTTTCATTGTTTGCAAACTGATATGTGACACTTATTAATGCCAATGTCTTTTAGTTTTTTTGCTAAAAATGTGGGGCTCAAAACAGGTGGAGCAGAGCCCCACCTGCCCTGAATGACGTGTCACCACAGGATAATATATAGATTTTACAGACACAGTATATTTTACATTAGTTATCTTTTGTTTGCTTTTAGTCCCATCCTTCAGCTCCACTTACCCTGAAGTCTAAAATAATATTCTCAATTTCATAAATCTCTTTGATTTTAGACAACCACTGTTTTATTGTTATGGTTTTCACAGCTGCGGTTACCAAAATTTTTAACAAATAAATACTTTTCCTGCCTATGATACCAGCAGGTATAACACCCAATACAGCGGTCTTAAAATCCTGTGGGATTTTTGCCTCAAGAACTCTGTACACCAAGTCCCAGAAGTTGCTCAATCTTGAACAGGCGCAGAATATATGATGGTGGTTACCTTCTTGTTCTCCACACTGCCTCGAGCACTCGCTGGTGGCGGTGATTCCGGCTTTTTCTGTAAGTTTGGGGGTTCTGAAAAATCTAGAAGTCACTTTCCACCTAAATTCTCTCCAAGAGTTTGTCACTGTGTGTGCTTCAGTACATATTACACCCCATTCTTGATCTGAGATAACCTCCTGTATTTCTGTCTCCCATTTACTTACAAAAGGGAGATACTGTTGGTGACAGGCTGTTGATCTTGAGACCTCATCAGGAACAGTTCTAGTGTTTTGGAGTACTGGATGATAGCCCAATCTGTCCCGATCGTTATGAGAAGCGGACCAAGGCGCAGCGTGATAGGCGTACATACTTTTATTAAGTGTACACAACACAAACAAAAACAACAAAACGATACGTGAAGTCCTAGGTAATACAACAAACCATACGGAACAAGATCCCACAAAACAATAGTGCCAAACAGGCTGCCTAAGTATGGTCCCCAATCAGAGACAACGAGCTACAGCTGTCTCTGATTGGGAACCACCCTGGCCAACATAGAAATAAACGATCTAGAACAAAACCCATAGAAGACTAAACATAACAAGTCCACACCCTGGCTCAACATTTAAGAGTCCCCAGAGCCAGGGCGTGACAGTACCCCCCCCCCCCCCCCCCCCCCAAAGGCGCGGACTGCGACTGCGACCGCGCCAACCAAACACAACAGGGGAGAGTCCCCAGAGCCAGGGCGTGACACAATCTTTATGCTTCTCTAGAAAGTGTCTGGTTTGTAAGAATCTATAAAAATATGTCCTTGGTAGGACAAACTCTTCTGTAAGCTGCTTTAATTGGTCTCCATGGAAAAGTTGGTGTATGAAAGACAGATGAAATGCAGACCACTCTTTAAAACATGAGTCCATCAGATATGGTTCAAAGCCCTGAATAAAACCGATAGAGGAAAGTTTTGATACTGACAGTATGGAATGTTTTCTGAAACGTTCTCCAAGTCTTAATTGTGAAGTGAGACCAGGTGCTTATCTTATGTTCACTGATTTTATAATCAGAAAATGGTAGAGCTGCCAGGGGTATTGAAGTACAAAAGGACTTCTCAATGTTGAGCCATCACGACCCACTGTCATCAACAAGCCAGGTAGTCAATGGTTTAAATTGAGCTGCCCGTTAGTAATACTTAAGGTTGGGCACAGCTAGGCCACCTGACTCTTTAAAGAGTTGCACTGTTTTTAATCACACTCTTGGGTGTTTTCTTTGCCCTATAAAACTTGATCATGCCTGGGAGGAATCCTTACTATCAGTATAAGCAATTTGGCAGTACGCCCAGAACATTGTTTTGAGAACCGAAAGGGGTGTCTCAGTTTCAAGGTCTCAGCTTGGAGAGAAGAAGCCTCGTGAGGTATTGGTCGGTCAAATGCATGAACCCAATGTTACTTATGAATTAATTATGAATAATGAATAAGCTAAATCATGCAAATATAACTTGTCTGTGTAAGCAGTATGTAAGAGAACTAACAGGACTGCCCCGGGGGAGCTCCCGACTGACGTGTACTATGGTGCATTAAGTTTGTTGGAACCTCTCCAGCTTGCTGATAATAAAGAATGATTTAATATTGACTTCAGGTGTCCCTGGTGGTAATTTCCACTACAATTTGGCGTCACAAATTACATGATAGATTCAGCCTGCGGAGCTTTCCAGTGAGGGTCTGCGAGGAAAACCAGTGGTGCATTTTATTAAGCTTGACGGAAAATCCTGTCTGACCAAAAGACGACAAGGACCCGCCCAGACCCTTACTGTGAGCTGCCCAGGAGGAGACACATCATCCACAAACAATTGAGAGACCATGCGACTGAATTTCAGTAAGTCAATTTAAATTAATTTGTATAAAAATTTAAATAAATAATAAAACCAATAAAACGAAATATAAAAATGAAGGAGGGTACCACTCGTCTTAAGTAATAGCATGAGGTGTTATTCTATATGTATGGAAGCAGCAAGACTCTATAGAGACTATAGCATTTATGACTGTATAAACTATTGAGACTATAGATGCTGAGGGACTATAGATGCTGTAGGGACTATAGATGCTATAGAGTGACTATAGGGACTATGGATGCTATAGGGACTATAGATGCTCAGGGACTGTAGATACTGTAGAGACTATTGCGAATGTAGAGACTATAGAGGAACCGTTGAAGATACATATGACAGAAGAAGAAGGCTAGAGCTAGTCTTATATATAGAGAAGACTAGAGCGAGGGCAAGTAACGGTATCATGGAAAAGCCCCACTGACATCTGTCTGTAGGCATTTATTTGAAGTGTCTACGTGGTCTGCAGCCACTGATAATAGCACGAGGTGTTATTTTATATAGGAAGATACAAATATTGCATAGGAAGTAACAACAAAGAATCTTTGAAGGGAGATTACTGAGTGTGTTTGGGAATAGTACTAAGTGAATGTGGATGTGAGAGTTGTGTGAGTGTGGAAGGGACGTGTTAAGCTGATTGAAATTTGGATAATAAGAGATATTACTAGTTAAGAGATTGAAATTTGGATAATAAATGGAAAGCTGAGTTCAACAAAGGATTTACATTTGGGATAATAAGAGGATTGAAATGTGGATATTAAGCTGATTGAAATTTGGATAATAAGCTGATTGGAATTTGGATAATAAGATAATAATATTATTACTATTAAGTACTGAGTGAATGAGAGCTGTCAGGGGTGAAAGAGGTGCGTGTCTGAATGAAATACCCCAACCAGTTCTGTGTGAGCTAAGTTTTCCAGTTCTGTGTGAGCTGAGTATTTTTATCTATAACGTTATCTAGGGGTTCTGTCCACCACCACCCGTCGATCTACAGGTAGTGAGCAACGACAGGAGAAGCCATTGAAAAGTTTGAAAGGGTAACAGCTGAGATGGTAAGGGCTGTTCATTGATGCCCCCGGACATTGAGATTTCCTCGAGAACATGATATGTGTACCTCTCGGGCTGGCTGCGCTGTGATCGTTGCTAGTGGTGTAGATGTAAATACCTAAGTTGATTTATAACGTTATATAGGGATTCTGTATGTGAAGATATGAAAGGAGAGAGTACTATTCCCGAATATTCTGTTAAATAGAACACTAGTGTAAATATTTAAACCCCTGGATGAATAAAACACCAGTGTAAAAGGAGGACTTTGTGAAGAAGAGTATAATGGGTTACTAGAGATTTGATAAAGTAACAATGAAAAAATTATATAATATACAACTTGCAGACCCTCACGTAGATGTACGTAAGTGGTGTAAAAAGTATTCTGAGAAGATCAGGGTGGTCCTTTTATGGATCATTTGATAAAGGGAAGGTTAAAGTATTGTATGACTGTCTAAAGGGTCTGGGAAATAAAGTCTCAGACAAAGATTGGCGCATATCCACTTTTGGTAAAGGTACGGGACTTGACTTACCCCTAACCAATAAAACTATAAACGCTTACATTTTGAAACAAAACCCATGCCCTGTTAAATAGAACCAATGAATGTTGAACATGTAGAGACTTGTTACTACACTTAAGGCCCAGTCTATCCTGTCTCAGGTGCCAGACTTATTATAGAGAGAGCACTCCATCTACAGTGGACTGATAGACAGTGCCAGCCCAGTTAAAATACATGTTTATCCCAGAAAGTTTATCTCTTCCCTTCTGAATTGGCCGATGTATTTTATAAATTCAGCGCATTACATGTTAATCTTAAAATAACAGACATTTAATAAGTGTGAAGCAGAAAGTGAATATCCAACAGAAATTGGTAATAAATAAATAGAGTAACATTGTTAGGGTAGACTAAAATGAAAACAATGCCTTCCAGTAAGCAGAAAGTTATCATGCTTGTTTTGTTTTGTTTTTAAACCTTACAATAGGGGTAAAAGAAGAACATTGTTTGAGAGTGATCCGTGTGTATTAGCAGTAGTGATTGGGAGAGTCTTGAGAGTACTAGTTGAAGGAAACAGATCTGGAGACTAGTGAAAGTAACAAAGTGAATGGTAATATTAGTGGCTTTCAGATAGCACTCTAATAATGCAATATCTTAGTAATATGAAGAAGTAAATATTTCAATACAAGGTCACATGACGAACAGAGGGATTGAGCCTTGGGACTGATTATATTATAGGCTGCCATCTGGTGTTTGAGTTAGAGATAAGCTTCCTGTGGACAAATAGATACGCTGCCAGTGGCAGGTAGCTTAGTGGCTAAGAGCGTTGTGCCAGTAATCGAAAGGTCGCTGGTTCTAATCCCCGAGCCGACTAGGTGAAAAATCTGCCGATGTGCCCTTGAGCAAGGCACTTAACCCTAATTGCTCATGTAAGTCGCTCTGGATAAGAGCGTCTGCTAAATGACGTTAATGTAAATGTAAAATATGTGGTACTCACTGAACTCAAACAGGCTGTAAGGGACACAGTGGGACATTTGGGACAGAGGTATGAATAAGATACGTTTTGACCATTTCCAATAATTTTTACTCAATGCTATAGTTTGGGTAACACCAGTGATTTAAGTAAGAAGGTAATGTCATCTACAACAATCATCTGTTCCCATTACGTGGAACTGTGTCCAAAATTGAAGTAGATCCAAGTAAATGTTTTTAGTACCAAATATTGAGCTGATAAGCCAGCACCAACTTTCTGAAGGACCTAGCAGATTTGTTAAACAACTGGTTTTATATTTTGGCTAGTTGATGTCACAGGGACAGTCAGTACAGGACATACAGTGGGGAGAACAAGTATTTGATACACTGCCGATTTTGCAGGTTTTCCTACTTACAAAGCATGTAGAGGTCTGTAATTTGTATCATAGGTACACTTCAACTGTGAGAGACAGAATCTAAAACTAAAATCCAGAAATTCACATTGTATGATTTTTAAGTAATTAATTTGCATTTTATTGCATGTCATAAGTATTTGATACATCAGAAAAGCAGAACTTAATATTTGGTACAGAAACCTTTGTTTGCAATTACAGAGATCATACGTTTCCTGTAGGTCTTGACCAGGTTTGCACACACTGCAGCAGGGATTTTGGCCCACTCCTCCATACAGACCTTCTCCAGATCCTTCAGGTTTCGGGGCTGTAGCTGGGCAATACGGACTTTCAGCTCCCTCCAAAGATTTTCTATTGGGTTCAGGTCTGGAGACTGGCTAGGCCACTCCAGGACCTTGAGATGCTTCTTACGGAGCCACTCCTTAGTTGCCCTGGCTGTGTGTTTCGGGTCATTGTCATGCTGGAAGACCCAGCCACGACCCATCTTCAATGCTCTTACTGAGGGAAGGAGGTTGTTGGCCAAGATCTCGCGATACATGGCCCCATCCATCCTCCCCTCAATACGGTGCAGTCGCCTGTCCCCTTTGCAGAAAAGCATCCCCAAAGAATGATGTTTCCACCTCCATGCTTCACGGTTGGGATGATGTTCTTAGGGTTGTACTCATCCTTCTTCTTCCTCCAAACACGGCGAGTGGAGTTTAGACCAAAAAGCTCTATTTTTGTCTCATCAGACCACATGACCTTCTCCCATTCCTCCTCTGGATCATCCAGATGGTCATTCGCAAACTTCAGACGGGCCTGGACATGCGCTGGCTTGAGCAGGGGGACCTTGCGTGCGCTGCAGGATTTTAATCCATGACGGCGTAGTGTGTTACTAATGGTTTTCTTTGAGACTGTGGTCCCAGCTCTCTTCAGGTCATTGACCAGGTCCTGCCATGTAGTTCTGGGCTGATCCCTCACCTTCGTCATGATCATTGATGCCCCACGAGGTGAGATCTTGCATGGAGACCCAGACCGAGGGTGATTGACCGTCATCTTGAACTTCTTCCATTTGTTAATAATTGCCCCAACAGTTGTTGCCTTCTCACCAAGCTGCTTGCCTATTGTCCTGTAGCCCATCCCAGCCTTGTGCAGGTCTACAATTTTATCCCTGATGTCCTTACACAGCTCTCTGGTCTTGGCCATTGTGGAGAGGTTGGAGTTTGTTTGATTGAGTGTGTGGACAGGTGTCTTTTAGACAGGTAATGAGTTCAAAAAGGTGCAGTTAATACAGATAATGAGTGGAGAACAGGAGGGCTTCTTAAAGAAAAACTAACAGGTCTGTGAGAGCCGGAATTCTTACTGGTTGGTAGGTGATCAAATACTTATGTCATGCAATAAAATGCAAATTAATTACTTAAAAATCATACAATGTGATTTTCTGGATTTTTGTTTTAGATTCCGTCTCTCACAGTTGAAGTGTACCTATGATAAAAATTACAGACCTCTACATGCTTTGTAAGTAGGAAAACCTGCAAAATCGGCAGTGTATCAAATACTTGTTCTCCCCACTGTATGTCAATGCAACAGGTCAAAATTGTAAGATTACAAGACAAGGGCTCTGGGATTGTTTACTTTAGAGCAGGGGTGGGCATACCTTTTGGCTCAAGGGCCACATTGAGTTTTTGAAACCAAGTGAAGGGCCACATACTATATGCGTGATAAAACATGTGAAGCCTTTATTAATTTTCACATTGACACGCAACTACTAGTGTACTGTAGGTGTACATATGCTTGCCGAACTATTCTACCCTTGTACCATCTCTACCCTTGTTTTTTGTGAATACATTTTTCACATAACCATCACCATGAAAAAACACAATCCTTGCCTACCCCAGTCACGGTTATTCGAGTCTTAATGTAAACAATGGGTCTGGTCACCTCTCTTGGCAAGGGCATTAAAGTCTGGTGTCATCTTTGATGTAGAGATTCTCAGAACAGCTGAGGTAATTTGTTAAATTTGACCTGAGACGGAATTTGTTGTAATTCATGACTGAGAACGTTATTCACACACATATGTGGACCCGAATAAAACAAGCATCCTTTGGGCATGCTTTTTAATGTTTGGAAACTTTGTTTCATTCAGTGAGCCATAGAACTGGTCTATTGTTGCTGTTTTGTACTTCTCCTTCAAAGCACTGTCACATTGGCTGTCGATGTGCTCCAATTGTGTGTCTGGTGGTGCTTTCTCACTGTCAAAAGACAGTGGCATGATACAAGCTCCAGCTCAGTCTCAATCTTGGTGATGTCTGAGAAGCGGTGGGAAAACTCAGCATGCAGGTCGATCAAAGTGCTGCTATATGTCTCAGTGCGGCACTGCGATGTGGGCGCGTTCAGTGCGGCCAGTGTCGGAAAATGAGCGAGAGGCCGGCTGCTCATTTGTTTGGAGAACAACATAAGTTTGGCCTTGAATGCTTTCACGTTGGAATATAGTTCATGCACAAAAACACAATTTACCTGCAGTTTCACATTTAGATCATTCAGATCCCCCAATATGTCCACACACAAATACCGCCTTATGTCCAATATTAGTAAAAAAGTATTTTGCTGTCCATTCTTCTTCAAACACACGACATTCAGAGTCCACTTTTCTCATCTTTGAGGGCACTCATTTTTCAAGTCAAGCAATGAAGTGGCTATGATGACTGAGTGCATTCTGAATCTGACTGTAGGCCCAAATACAGAGCGCGCTGCCAGGCTACAGCGCCATCTATTGGAGGTTTGTATATCATGGAATGAGTAATTTTAGGCCAAAAATCATAACTCAAATATAATAATATTTAATCCATTTTAAAAATGTATTGCTGGCCGAATTGAAGTGCCCCCCCCCCCCCTGCCCCCTCTTGCTTTAGAGGGTGCCTATTCCGCTTAACGGGACACTGTATCATCTGATGTGTCTGAAGTATGATACTGTATACGCATGGTTTTATCAAGACTTCCTGCCCAAGATGCAGTAAACTCGATTAAGAATTAGAATTTTTAGGAGTGATTAAGATGTAGCATATCAAACTAAGTACATGTTTATTTTCTTTCTCCCAGGACTTATGGAATGTCCACTACCAAGTTTTCTGATGCGTTCACCAATGATTCTGTATCTCTCCCTTTGAAATGCTTTCTGAGGCAGGTGCCTTGGGAGAACAGTTAGTATAAAGGTACCTAAATCCGGCTGTTAAAGGAGCTCAAATTAAGTAAGGCCTGGCCATTTTGTTTGTTTTTACCCTATGTTTTACCACACACGCCAGCACCCACACACAACCCACTGTCACGCCCTGACTCAGGGGACGTTTATTTGTTGAGTCAGGGTGTATATTCTATGTTGTATATTTCTATGGTGATATGTTCTAGTATGTCTATTTCTATGTTGGCCGGTGTGGTTCCCAATCAGAGGCAGCTGTCGCTCGTTGTCTCTGATTGGGGACCATACTTATGCAGCCTTTTGGCACTAGTTAGTTGTGGGATCTTGTTCCAGTTATGGTATGTTTGTGTGCTACCTTGGACTTCACGTTTCGTTTGTTGTTTTGTTGCGTGTTCGTTCGTTTAAATAAACATGTATGCTTATCACGCTGCGCCTTGGTCCATCCAGTCGATCGTGACAGAAGATCCCACCAAACGAGGACCAAGCAGCGTGTCCAGGAGCAGACAGCCTGGACCTGGGAGGAGATCCTGGACGGTAAGGGATCCTGGACTTGGGAGGAGATTCAGGCCGGGATGGATCACCGTCCTTGGGAGGAGACAGTGGAGGTGCGATATAGAGAGGAGCAGCGGCAACGCGGAAGGCGCCGGCCGAGGAAGAAGCCCGAGAGACAGCCCCAATAAATGTTTTTGGGGGGGCTAAAAGGGTGGTTGGCGGAGCCTAGAGGTAGAGCAGAGCCAACTCCCCGTACTCACGCGAGGAGGAGTGTGACTGGGCAGGCTCCGTGTTATGCGGAGCTACGTACTGTGTCGCCAGTGTTCCGGCACAGTCCTGTACGTCCTGTGCTAGCACCACGCACGTGTCGTGCGAAGATGGGCATTCAGCCAGGACGGGGTGTGTGTTACCTTCGACTTCACGTTTCATTTGTTGTTTTGTCGCGTGTTCGTTCGTTTAAATAAACATGTATGCTTATCACGCTGCGCCTTGGTCCATCCAGTCTATAAACGATTGTGACACCCACCTGTTATTAATATTTGTTAGTGGTGTTAATACTATGTTTGATTTATTGTGTAGGGTCTTTTTATTTTGGTTTTAGTGGGTTTCTCACAGGTTAGAAAGGATGCATCTTAAAGGGTACACAACTGAAATTTTCTGAAGTATCTATTGTTCTTGTTTTGGTTACACACATGTAAATTCTCCTGATAAGAAATGTACTGAAAAACCCAATGTAAACCTGGTACACGAAATGTTTGAAATGTTTGAAATGTCTTTAAATAATGAGTCTGAGGTACAGGGAAAGAAAAGGGAAAGAAACACACACTTAATGGGGTGGAATGACCTCTGACCTCTGTTTTGACTTTCTGGTGAGGCCTGATCACCCTCACTAGAAAGGCTAGAGACATTGGGTGAGATTGAAATGTAATATGTAAACACTGATAATTAGGAAAAAGTTTATAATTTATCAATAGTCCTATGTGTGATTCAGACCACGAAAAGGAGAGAAAGAGAGTGCTGCCCCTGAATGAGGGACACCTGTCTCTAGTCTATTTTACTATTCCTTGAATTACCTTATGGGATACAATTATTTTAAGATGGCATTATCAAGGGTTGTAATTGAAATTGTATTTGTTATTTTGATTTAACCGGCAGCATTGTTGTTGTTTTTGGGACGCATGAATCACGATGTGAGTCGTGTCAAAAGGGAAGAAGTGTATGGTTGTTGTTGTTTTCTTTGTTTTGTGTGTATTGTTGTTGTTGTTTTGTTTGTTTTGTCTTGATTCAATACAAATCTCACCAGATTGGGTCTGCTGGATGGTCGGGATTTCTCCCTAAGGATTAGCCCTCTAACTCCCTGACCCTGTAACTCTGCGGTGAGATCGCCAAGATGTTAGGGGAGTATAAGCCAATTTGCAAAAATGGTTTCAACTGTGTGTTGTTATTCTCTTTGACATTTGTCTTAGACATTTGTATTAAGAATATTGATAGAAGTTATAATTTTTCATACAGTGAATAGTTTGTCTGGATTTCCTGAATCAGAAATGCCCTAAACTAAACTCTTGTTCTGGTCTGTCCTCTCTCAAGGTTATGGTGAAGGGGACCACATATGGTATCTAGATGCATGGAAGGGATAATTTGACCAAGAATAGTGTGAGCCTCACCCACTCTAACTGGCTGACAATGGCGTTCACTATGGCACTGTCATTCACCACTTCTACATGAGTCTGAGCCAGCAACCTGTACACAGCATCCAGTCGAAGCTATCAACTGCCTTTTCTCTCATGCCTTTTCTCTCAGGAGTGCGACATCAGTCCACATGGAGTGAGCATGGAGAGAGATCCCGTCCAAACTTCTCTCATGCTGCTGGTGTACTGGTCAGAAAATGGACAAGACATAATGGACCGTAAAGGATGGTGGCGGCTCAGGTGAGAGATTTGTCTGCTTGGGAAAATCAGATTATTCCCCAGATATTGAAATCAGGACATTATCAAGGGCCACCCACTCAAGGACCATGAACATGAACATGTGCCATTGGGAGGACAAACTGAAACACTATCTGAAGAAGAAAATGAAGAAACGCCAGAAGAATGAGTGCCGGGAGGGAGAGGGCTGGTCAACCGTGCCCGTAAATTATTTAGGCTTGTCCAAAATTGTTTTTTTGGGGTATCAGGTTGCTTGTGGAGATCTGCACACTGCGAAATGAATAGTAATTTAGACAAAAAATGCATTGAGATACCGATCTGTCATTAACATGCCACTCACGACAAAAGCTCCAGCTGAAATGTCATTGCCAGAATGTAACGACAATTATTACAGAGTGATAAGAGGAGGGAATGTGAAGGAACATTTTATGTTTGTGCTTTTCTAATAACCAATTCGACTAGGTTCATGCAAGTGACTGATTGATCGTGCCTGGGAGTAATCCTCACTATCAGTATAAGCAATTTGGCAGTACGCCCAGAACATTGTTTTGAGAACCGAAAGGGGTGTCTCAGTTTCAAGGTCTCAGCTTGGAGAGAAGAAGCCTTGTGGTATTGGTCGGTCACATGCATGAACCCAACGTTAATGATTAATTAATTATGAATAATGAATAAGCTAAATCATGGAAATATAACTTGTCTGTGTAAGCAGTAAATAAGAGAACTAACGGGACTGCCCCGGGAGATCCCGACCGATGTATACTATGGTGCATTAAGTTTGTTGGAACCTCTCCAGCTTGCTGATAATAAATAATTATTCATTTAATATTGACTTCAGGTGTCCCTGGTGGTAATGTCCACGACATAACCATTAGCAATTCATGCCTAAACTTAATGCTTTAACCCTATCCAAAACATTGACCCTTAACTTAACCATTCAGAAGGAATGCCTAGACTTAATGCTATCCAAAACCTTAACCCTTAATCTTAAAATTAGATGTTTGGAGCAACTTCAAAATTTGACATTTGGAGAAAAGTGCCAAAACGTCTCATTCTGCAGTGAGACTGTGAGTTTGTTGATTTAGCAGTCTTATGGCTAGGGGGTAGAAGCTGTAGATGCTCTGGTATCGTTTGCCGGACGGTAGCAGAGTGAACAGTCTATGGCTTTGGTGGATGAAGTCTTTAGCGATTTTTTGGGCCTTCCTCTGACACCGTCTTATATGAGGTCCTGGATGGCAGGGAGCTTGGCCGTCCGTCCGCACCACCCTCTGTAGAACCTTGCGGTCGAGGGTGGTGTATTTGCCATACCAAGCGCAGATGCAGCCAGTCAAAATGCTCTCTGGTGCAGCTGTTGACGTGCACACACAGGCACACACACACATACCTAGCTATGTCATTCCATTGTGGTAATGTGAAATCTAGAATTAGGAAGAAGTTGAGTAAGAAGTTTTAAAAAATTCAGGGTGATATAAAGTTCCTGTTGCAACATGGGAACTTACTTCACAGAGTACTGTACTCATCTATGCACTTGATTGCTTAGATTCATTGCACATTGTGATATTCTGTTTTATTCTAAGGAACCTCAGATGTGTATGCAATAAAGGGTTAGGTTGATTAATTACACTTTCATTGGAGAGCATCATGTAAAATATAAGGGCAAGGAGCTGTCCAAATATACACTGAGTGTATAAAACATTAGGAACATCTGCTCTTTCCATGACATAGACTGACCAGGTGAATCCAGGTGAAAACTATGATTCCTTGTTGATGTCACCTCTTAAACCCAATTCAATCAGTGTAGACCAAGGGGAGGAGATGGGTTAAATAAGTATGTTTAAGCCTTAAGACAATTGAGACATGGATTGTGTATGTATGCCATTCAGAGGGTGAATGGGCAAGACAAAATATTTAAGTGCCTTTGAACGGGGTATGGTAGTAGGTGCCCGGCGTACCGGTTTGTGTCAAGAACTGCAACGCTGCTGTTTCTTTCACGCTCAACAGTTTCCTGTGTGTATCAAGAATGATCCACCACCCAAAGGATATCCAGCCAACGCAGGCCAGTGGTCGAAAACGTTTAATTGATGAAAGAGGACAAAGGAGCCTGACACGAATTGTGCAGAGCAACAGACGGGCTACAGTTAGTCAACTGACAGTCCAGTACAACATTGGTGCCCAAAGACCAATAAAAGAATGCACAACTCGTCATACCTTGATACAAATGGGGTATGGCAGCTGACGACCTTACAGTGTTCCACTTCTTTCAGCAAAAAACAAGAAACTGCGGTTGCAGTGGGCTAAGGAATGAAAACACTGGACAATGGAGAATTGGAAAAACATTCCCTGGTCTGATGAATCCCGGTTCCTGCTGTTTCACGCTGATGTGAGGACTAGGGTATGGAGAAAACCACGAGTACATGCATCCATCATGCCGCGTGTCAACATTGCAGGCTAGTGGTGGTGGTGTGACGGTGTGGAGTGTGTTTTAATAGCACACATTGGGCCCATTGATAAAAGTGGAGTAATGTCTGAATGCCACAGGATAACTGAACATCATTGCCAATCAGGTGCATCCCTTCATGGCAGCAGTGTATCCATCTGTGAATTTATTTTTTCACCAGGATAATGCCCCATGCCACAAGGATAGGATTGTCCAGGAATGGTTCCACGAACACGATGGTGAATTCAGCTTACTGCAGTGGCCTGCCCAGTCACCAGATCGCAATCTAATTGAGCCTCTGTGGGATGAGATGGAACAAGCTATTCAGAGTAGAGAGCCTTTACCAGCCAACTTAACACAACTGTGGGAAGCATTGGAGTCAACATGGACCAGCATCAATGTGGATTGCTTTCGACACCTTGTAGAGTCCATACCTCAATAAATTGATAATGTTTTGTACACTCAGTGGGTATGCATCGTGCACAAACTTACTGCAAAGTCATCATCTTAACTGTGTTATTCAGGACAGAGTGTTTGTAAGGTCACATATTGGTCAAGGAGGCCAAAAGGAGACATATATTTTATTATTGCATATTATAAAAGTGATATAACACTATATTACTTATATTGATGGTTAACAAGGCACACTTTATTCACATTTCTGTGTTGACCTGCAGACACACACACATACACACACACACGCATGAGTACAGGCAGAGGACCTGATATTCTGGGACGATTTAACTTCAGTCCATACGGTAGTAATCAGGCTGTTTGAGAATGTGATGGAACTTCAGGACATCAGTGTTGTCTAAATCCCCTCTACTCTACCTAACACAGCCTGATGGGAACATGGTGAAACAGCACTGCAAACAACACTGAGGGAACAGTCAGAAATTCGCAAGACCTCAAAAACACATGCATCAGCGTGCACACACAAACACACCGGCGTGTACACACACAGACACAAACACTCAGGCATAGGCACACATACAGTGGGGGAAAAAAGTATTTAGTCAGCCACCAATTGTGCAAGTTCTCCCACTTAAAAAGATGAGAGAGGCCTGTAATTTTCATCATAGGTACACGTCAACTATGACAGACAAATTGAGAAAGAAAAATCCAGAAAATCACATTGTAGGATTTTTAATGAATCTATTTGCAAATTATGGTGGAAAATAAGTATTTGGTCACCTACAAACAAGCAAGATTTCTGGCTCTCACAGACCTGTAACTTCTTCTTTAAGAGGCTCATCTGTCCTCCACTCGTTACCTGTATTAATGGCACCTGTTTGAACTTGTTATCAGTATAAAAGACACCTGTCCACAACCTCAAACAGTCACACTCCAAACTCCACTATGGCCAAGACCAAAGAGCTGTCAAAGGACACCAGAAACAAAATTGTAGACCTGCACCAGGCTGGGAAGACTGAATCTGCAATAGGTAAGCAGCTTGGTTTGAAGAAATCAACTGTGGGAGCAATTATTAGGAAATGGAAGACATACAAGACCACTAATAATGTCCCTCGATCTGGGGCTCCACACAAGATCTCACCCCGTGGGGTCAAAATGATCACAAGAACGGTGAGCAAAAATCCCAGAACCACACAGGGGGACCTAGTGAATGACCTGCAGAGAGCTGGGACCAAAGTAACAAAGCCTACCATCAGTAACACACTACGCCGCCAGGGACTCAAATCCTGCAGTGCCAGACGTGGCCCCCTGCTTAAGCCAGTACATGTCCAGGCCCGTCTGAAGTTTGCTAGAGTGCATTTGGATGATCCAGAAGAGGATTGGGAGAATGTCATATGGTCAGATGAAACCAAAATAGAACTTTTTGGTAAAAACTCAACTCGTCGTGTTTGGAGGACAAAGAATGCTGAGTTGCATCCAAAGAACACCATACCTACTGAGAAGCATGGGGGTGGAAACATCATGCTTTGGGGCTGTTTTTCTGCAAAGGGACCAGGACGACTGATCCGTGTAAAGGAAAGAATGAATGGGGCAATGTATCGTGAGATTTTGAGTGAAAACCTCCTTCCATCAGCAAGGGCATTGAAGATGAAACGTGGCTGGGTCTTTCAGCATGACAATGATCCCAAACACACCGCCCGGGCAACGAAGGAGTGGCTTCGTAAGAAGCATTTCAAGGTCCTGGAGTGGCCTAGCCAGTCTCCAGATCTCAACCCCATAGAAAATCTTTGGAGGGAGTTGAAAGTCCGTGTTGCCCAGCGACAGCCCCAAAACATCACTGCTCTAGAGGAGATCTGCATGGAGGAATGGGCCAAAATACCAGCAAAGTGTGTGAAAACCTTGTGAAGATTTACAGAAAACGTTTGACCTGTGTCATTGCCAACAAAGGGTATATAACAAAGTATTGAGAAACGTTTGTTATTGACCAAATACTTATTTTCCACCATAATTTGCAAATAAATTCATAAAAAATCCTACAATGTGTCACGATCGTCCAATGAGGGAGACCAAGGCGCAGCGTTGCGGGTGAACATATTATATTTATTCAACTGATCACACGATCAAAACAAAGAACGAAACGTGAAGTCCTTCGATAAACAACCAAAAGGAACAAGAAACCACAAAACACAAAGTGCAAGACAAACAGTTAAATATGGCTCCCAATCAGAGACACCCAGCTGACACTCGTTGCCTCTGATTGGGAGTCACTCAGCCCAACATAGAAAATTAAACATAGACTTACACACCCTGGCTCAACATAACATAGTCCCCAGAGCCAGGGCGTGACAGTACCCCCCCCCCCAAAGGCGCGGACTCCGGCCGCGCCAAACAACCACAACAGGGGAGGGACCGGGTGGGCACTCCGCCTCGGCGGCGGATCCGGCTCCGGACATGACCCAGGCACGGGTTGTGCTGGACTGACGACGCACACCCCTGGCTTGATGCGTGGAGGAGGAACGGGCCGGACCGGGCTGACGAAGCGCACCCCTGACTTGGTGCGGGGAGCAGGAATGAGCCGGACCGGGCTGACGACGCACACCACTGACCCGGTGCGGGGAGCTTGGACGGGCCGGACCGGGCTGGCGACGCGCACCACAGACTTGGTGCGGAGAGCAGGAACGGGCCGGACAGGGCTGACGACGCACACCACTGGCTTGGTGCGGGAAGCTTGGATGGGCCGGACTGGGCTGGCGACGCGCACCACAGACTTGGTGCGGAGAGCAGGAACGGGCCGTGCCGGACTGACGACGCACACCACTGGCTTGGTGCGGGAAGCTTGGATGGGCCGGACTGGGCTGGCGACGCGCACCACAGACTTGGTGCGGAGAGCAGGAACGGGCCGGGCTGGGCTGTCGACGCACACCGTAGGCTTTGTGCGTGGAGCAGGGACAGGCCGGGCTGGGCTGTCGACGCACACCACTGACTTGGTGGGAATGGCAGGAACAGGCCGGGCTGGGCTGACGACGCGCACCACTGACTTGGTGGGAATGGCAGGAACAGGCCGGGCCGGGCTGACGACGCGCACCACTGACTTGGTGGGAATGGCAGGAACAGGCCGGGCTGGGCTGACGACGCGCACCACTGACTTGGTGGGAATGGCAGGAACAGGCCGGACCGTACTGGGGACACACACCACTGGCCCCACGCAGGGATCAGGAACGGGCCGGACCGGACTGGTAACACACCCCAGTACCTCTCGCCGTGCCTCCACACTTTCCCTCTCCTCTGTGCCCAGTGGCCCCCCTAACCTGGCGGCCTTCTCTGCCAACGCTTTGCACCGCTCTAACCCGTACA